>NW_006408781.1:2405690-2413383 GCF_000296735.1 Chrysochloris asiatica
TTTCAGGGTTTTATATATGTTTCCTCATTGCCTTCTTGCCTGCATGGTTCCTGCTGAAAGATCCGAGCTTAATCTGATTTGCTTGCCTTTGTATGTAACACTTCTCTTTTCCCCTAGCTGCTTTCAGGAGTGTCTCCTTATCTTTGATTTTGGAGAGCATGATTATGATACGTCTTGGTGATTTTCTTTTGGGGTCTATCCTTCCTGGGGTTTGTTGAGGTTCTAGAAGGCTTATCTTTTCAGGATATTTGGAATTTTTTCTTCCAGCAGATCTTCAAGCATCTTCTCTGTGGACCTGTGTGATTCTTCCTGTTCTGGAATGCCAATAATTCTTAAGTTATTCCTCTTCATGTTGTCCAACATGAATCTTAGACTTTCTTCAGATTTCATTATCCTTTTTTCTGCTTGTTCTTCTATTTAAGTAGTATTGAGAGATTTGTCTCCTAGCTCACTAGTTTTGCCTTCCATCTCCTCATCTATCTCTTTGCCCTTTCAGTGTATTGTCTATTTCTGATATTTTATTATTAATCATTTGGATCTCTTTTTGCAGGTTTTGAATTGTTTCCAATACTGTATCTATCTGATTTAATTGTTCCTATAACACTTTCCTGACTTCTTCCTTATTTTTCTCAACTCCTCTGTAAAGTGTTTTGATACATTTCATTGTTATTTTTCTGAATTCCTTCTCAGGCATTTTCAAAGCCTGCCCTCCTTCCAATATGGAGCATAGGTCTACCTCCATACAATGACTGATTTTTCAGAAGTAAATTGTCAGATATTTTTTTCAAGTCACATCTGGACAGACTTGAATCACTAACCTTTCAGTTAGTAACCAAGTGTGTTAGCTGAACCATCCAGGGACTCCTCAGAAAGGATATTGTTGTTCTTAAGTGCCTTTGGGTTGGTCCTGACTCATAGTGAGCCTTTATAGGATTTCTGAGGAGTGGTTGGTGAGTATGAACCATCAACCTTATGGTTCAAATCAACCTTGCAGTCCAGTGCTTATCCTATCATGCCACAACAGAACTCCCAGAAAGGATATTATTACTCATATATTCATCTAACTATAATTTATCACTCTAAATGATTCATTGATATTATCTTAAATTTCTGTATGATTTTAGTTTCTGTAATTTTCTTTGCCAGCTTTTGCCTCAGTGATCTTTTTCCTCAGGTGAATATTATCCTTCTGTAAGGGAAGAGGCAAAAACACCCTACTGGCTGGCAAGTATGCTGCCTTCCTTAGCTATGTTGTTTTGTTGTTGTTAAGTGCTGTCGAGTCAGTTTTGACCCATAGCAGCTCTATATAGGGTTTCTGAGGACTGCTGGTGAGCTCAAACTACCCACCAATCTTGTGGCTCAAACCAACTTTTCAGTACAGTGCATTTACCCATAGTGCCACAAGCTGTGACAAAATGTTCTTTATGCTCAGCATGCCCTAAAGCCTTAGATGGATGCCTTGTTGTTGTTGTTAAGTGTCATTGGGTCAGTTCCAACTCATAGCAACTCTGCATCCGGTTTCTGAGGAGTGGTTAGTGAGTTTGAACTGCCGACCTTGCAGTCCAGTGCTTATTCAACAGCACCATGCCAAGGCTTATAAATCAAGATTACTGTGAGAGTTGTTTGTTGTGTATTGCTATTTAAACTCTTGGTGCTGTAGGTTAATGTGCTGGACTGCAACATCAGTTTGAACCATAAGGCTGGTGTTTCAAGCTCACCAGCTACTCCTCAGAAACCCTATACAGGGTCCCTATGAGTTGGGACCAACATGAAGGCACTTAACAACAACAACAACATATACAAAGGAAATACACCACTGTTTGTTTGTTTTTAAAACACTTTTCATGAATGGCTAATGATAAGTATTTCAGTTACTATGAGTTGGTATTAAACCAATGACAACCAAAAACATTTTAAGGTGTGGTGCTAAGAAGAATTAGATTGCTTTTTAAATTTTATATTAATCTTATATCTTGCAACTTTAATATATCCATACATTAGTTTTAGTAATTGTTTTATAGACTTCCTGGGATTTTTCAGTATTATTAATCATATTTCTTTTTCTTGCCATAGAGCAGTGACTAAGATCTTGAGAACAATGTTAAACAAAAATAATAAAAGCAAGAATTCTTGACTTGTTCCCAATGTCAGAGGGAAAAAAAAAAACTATTCTTTTACCCTTATATTACCTTTATCAGATTGAAGAAGTCCCCTATTGGTACTCATTGGATAAGATATTATCATTGCTCATTTAATTCTGTTGTGGTCAGAAAATACACTTTGCATGACTTTGATCTGTTTAAATTTATTGACACCTGTTTCATGACCCAGCATCTGGTTTTCTGGCCATTGTTTTCATCTTAATGAATGTCCTCTGCTCTTGAAAGGAATGTGTGTTCTACAATTGTTGGAAGTTCTATAAATGTGACAAATTAAGGTGGTTAATAGTATAGTTCAAATTATCAATATCTTTACTAGTTTTTGTCTAGTTCTGTAAATTGCTAAGAGATGGATATTAAAATCTATTGTAACTATGAAATTTCTATTTTTGCTACAAATTGATCAAATATAATTTGGGACTCTTTTCTTAGGTGCACATACACATATTGCTGTAGAGCTTCCTGATTAACTGACCTTTTTCTAATGATTAAATAGCCCTCTTTATCACTAGGAATATGCACATTGTCTTTAAGTATATTTTATCTGATATTAAAATAGAAACTCCAATCCTTTTAGGCCTATTTTTTCTATGATAACTCTTTCTCCATTTACATGTATTTATCTTCAACTTTTTTCTGTCTTTATATTTAAAGTATATCTCCATGTATGAACTCCCAAGCCCATGGGCACTGATCTAGCCACTGGGTGCTAGAGGTGACATTGAAGCAGCCAACTGGTCTGAAGTGCAGGGAGAAGTGCATGCACATAGTACCCATTGGAGCTAACTTGCATGGCTAGCTGACCAGAACTCAACCCAATGAAGATAGAGATGCTTGATACTGTGAGCAAATATAAATTGCTACAGTTTGATAAACTGGACCTTTGCTTATGGATGCAGTTGATCTAAATACCAACTGAAATGGTAGAATTCTTCATATCAGGGATCAAGCTTCTTTTCTCAGAGCACTGGGTTGACAGGAATAGGCAATTTAGACATTGGCTATCAAAAATGGGGGGCTACAAACTTTCATACAGTACCCATTTGACTTAGTTTGGATGGCTTGATGATCAGAATTCAACTAGAGGAAAATAAAGAAATTTGATAAAGGAAGCAACTGTAAATTGTTACAATTTGATGAACTTGACCTTTACTTATGGATGTAATAGCTCAAAATGCCAACTGAGAAGGAAAGAGTCTTCACATCAAACATCAAGCCCTCAGCACACAGGGTTGATAGGGATGGGCAAATTAGACATTGGCAACCTAAGTGGGGGTTGGGAGGGGGGCTATAAAGGCATGAAGTGGCTGACTTACAAGTTTTCAAGAGGGAGTTTAGTTTCAGAGTGAGGGATGGGGTAGAATCCCCACTGGATGGTTTTCATCTTGTCTAAATGTGTCTGGTGAAAGGAGATAGGGGTAAGATTCTTTTGATTCAATAATGAGTAATTGTTACAATAACTAGTTACGATTGTCACAACTGTAAAGGTAGAAGATGTGTAACAAAAATGGGGGAGGTAGTTAATCCTAAATTCCAAGAACAGAGGAGCCTAGGACCATAAAGATGGAAGAGGATGAGTGGAACATGAGATCCTAACCAGAGAAGGAGTGACACCAGAGATAGAGGCAGAGATGATGGCATGGAACGATATAGCAGCTGAGACTCTAGACTCATGGAAAAAGAAGGTTGTGTGTTGGCAGGCAAGAAGCTGGCTTGCAAAATGCACCTTTTAGTTGTCTAAACTATTATATATTCCTGCCTGTTTTTGTGTAAATGAAAAAAAAAGAGGCAAACACTGTTAACCAATGGTACATGGAGGGGATTGTAATCATTGCAATGAAGCAAAATATGATTGATTGACTACAAAACCAATGTTATTCCATGTGAACTATCACTCAATTCACAATAAAAGCTTTTGAAAAAAATGGGGGGCTATAAAGGCATGAAGTTGCTGATTTACATGCCTTTGTGAGTATGCTAAGTTTCAGAACGAGGTGGGTAATGTAGAATCCCCACTGAATCGTTTTCCTCTTTTCTAGATGGATCTGGGGAAAGGGGATGGGATGGTAGTGATAAAATTCAATTGTGAATGATTGTTAGCAGGATTAATTGCAATTGTCACAACTGTAATTGTAGAAGATGTGTAACTGAAAGGGGGGAGTCATTAATATTTCATTGCAGGAACCAAGAACCCCAGGACCATCAAGAAGGAAGAGCATGAGTGAAGTGTGAGACCCTACCTAGAAAAGTGGCAACAGCAGAGATGGTAGCAGAGGAGATGGCATGGAGAGACAGAGCAGCTGTGGACTCTAGGCTCATGGACTGAGAAAGACTGTGGCCTGCAGGCAGGAGGTTAGCTTACAAAATGTGTCCTTGGACATTTAAATGAATATATATTTATTGCTTTGTATGTGTACATCAAATATTTTTGCTTTGTTGATTTGTGAAAAATAAGATGTAACAGGGAAACCAGAGGGAGGAAGCACAATAACTATTGTGTTAAGGAGGGGGTTGCAATCATTGAGATGAAACAAAATGTATGATTGGATGAAAGTAAAGCTTTTTTGTCTGCTAACCTTCACTCAATTTACAATAAAAAGTTAATAAGTAAATAAATAAAGACAGCATATGAAAAGATCTTGCTTTTTGTTTATCTACTCTGTTAACCTTTACCTTTCAATAACGTGTTAAGATAATTAAATTTTTCAATAAATATTTTATTGAGTTTTTGGTGAAAGTTTACATAACAAGTTAGATTCCCATTTGACAATTTTCACACAAATTGTTCAGTGACATTACTTACATATTTCACAATGTGGCAGTATTCTCTTTAATTTTGTTCTATTTGTTTCCTTTCCAGTACTCTAGTTTTCCTGCCCCCTAATAGTCTCATCTTTGCTTTTGACAAACTGTTGGGGTTTTTCTCATAGGTTCCTCTGATTGTCTCTGTTCCAGTTTGTCTGTCTTTAAATAAATGAATAAGAATTTGATATCTTCTTCATATTTCCATGCCGTTCTATCCAGAACCAACTACGGTAGCGCCAATCAGATGGTCAATGAAGGGAGTCAGTGGTTCTCCAGTTCTGGTCTCAGGGTAGATAGATACGTTTGTGGTGCTTGTAGACTTGTTTCTTCACTGTGTTTTTTATTACCTTCTTCCTGCTTTGCTCTTGGTTTTGGCATATCTGGCTGCTCCCAAGCTTTTAAGACCCAGATGTTATTCATGTCACTAGGATGCAGATCATGGTTTTTGTGTACTTTTTTATATGGTTGAATTTACATCTACCATTTTATAGTGTTTTTCTTTTTGTCTCCTTTTGATTTTTGTGATTTGTTTTGTTTAGTCCTCACTCTCCCTCTCTCTTTCTGCCTTCTTTTGGATTCTTTACTTTTTTTTTTTAGTTTTCCTCTTTAATTTATGACTTTTGGATTATATTTGTTTAGTTTACTTGTTTATATTGGAGGAATGGTCTGCCTCTACACTTCCCATTCAGGCTGCCTAAACACAGGACTTAGAGATAAAGAAGCTGGGAGTTGGGTTCATTCTTCTGGGAAAAGTCTTTCCTCTGGTCTGGGTACATAGTAATTTTCATAGTCTCTTAATGTGTATGAACACCATTTGGCACCTGGCCAACTCCACTTCTATATCTGTTTCTAGCAGGGAGAGAATGAGATTTTTCTCAACTACAGCACAAAAAGGGTGCACATAGAACATCTACCCGGCACCATCCACATGGAAGTACCCAATGACTATGGGGGAGTGGTGCTCACAAAGGAAGCTGAGCTCCTTCAGCCTTTTCTCTGTGTGAGTAAAGAATTAATCTAGGCACAAGCAGAGCCTGAGTGTGTCAAACATTGGTAACAGAGAGTTTGTTTTGTTTTATGTTCTATTATTAAAATAAGGAGCTCTCATAGCATAGTGGTTATGAGTTGGATTGCTAACCTCAAGGTCAGCAGTTTGAAACTACCAGCTGATCCACAAGAGAAAGATGATGCTTTCTCCTTTCATAAAGATTTACAGCTTTAGAAACCCTATGTAAGGTAGCTATGAGTAGTAATGACTAAATGGCACACCACCACCACCATTATTAAAATATATTCCTATTGATTAAAATATATATTCCTGAATTTACAGTTGATGTAGAATTAATATATTACCATTTTATATAAAATGTAGAAGTTCTGAAGCATATATGTCCTTTTACTCCATCAACTGATCTTTATGTTGTTAATTGTCCTGTGTGCTACATATACTGAAAATCCCTTCGGAAGCATAATTATTTTTGCTTTGAATAACATATATAATTTAAAGAGCTTAAGAAGAATTAATAGTCTTTTACATTTACCCAGATATTTACTATCTCTATCAATTTATTTCCATTTCTGAAGATCCAAGTTTCCCTCTATTATCATTTCTCAACCGGAACAACTTACTTTAGCATTTTTTGTAGATTTGATCTCCTGGCAATAAATTATCTTAATTTTCCTTAATCTGAAAATGTCTTTATTTCACCTTTACTCCTAAAGGATGTTTTTTATGGATGTAGAATTCTGGTCTAACAATTTTTTCACTGTTTTGTAGATGTTTTATCACTGTCTTCTGGTCTCCATGGCTTCCGATGAAAAAATTGCAGCCATTTGAATTTTTGCCTATATGTGGTGATGTTAGTTGTATGCCATCGAGTCAGTTCCAACTCACAGTGACCCTGGATAGGGTTTCTGAGGATATAAATCTTCAAAATAGCAGGAAGTCTCATTGTTCTCCCCCACAGAGCAGCTGGTAGATTTGAACTGCTGACCATGTAGTTAGTAGCCCAGCTCATAATCCACTATGCTATCAGGGCTCTTCTGCCTATATGTAATTCACATTTTTTTTTTTTTTTTTTTAGTTTCTTTCAAAATTATTATTCATCATTGGCTTTTAGCAGTTTGATTTTGATAAGTTATTGTTAGGAGTTATTTCATCCTGTTTGGGGTTCTTTAACCTTTTTTAATTCATGAATTATGGCTCTCACCACATTTGGGGAATTTTATGTGGCTGGGAGCAAAAAGGAAGGATAGTAGTTGGAAAAGATGGCCTTGGTGATAGATATGATGCTAGAGAATGCATGATAGAATTCTGAAAAACTAATGATTTGTACATTTCAAATACCTTCTTTAGACCGCATAAGAAATGACTATACACATGCACCTCACCAGGTGGAATACATAGAAATCAAGTTGACTACATCTGCAGAAAGAGATTATGGAAAAGATACATATCATCAGTGAAAACAAAACTAGGGACAGACTATGGAACAGACCATCAATTACTCATACGCAAATTCAAACTGAGGCTGAAGAAAATGAAAACAAGTCCACAAGAACCAAAATATGACCTTCAATATATCCCACCTGAATTTAGAGATAATCTGAAGAACAAATTAGATACATTATACACTAAAGACCAAAGACCAGAAGAGTTGTGGGATGACATCAAGAACATCATACATGAAGAAAGCAAAAAGTCATTGAGAAGACAAGAAAGAAGGAAA
>NW_006408781.1:2413483-2414001 GCF_000296735.1 Chrysochloris asiatica
GAAGCATCCAGCTGATAAGAAGAGAGGGCATATGCATAAGAACACCCACACTTGCAGATAATACCCACTTGTCTTGGCTTCAATGACTGGATGATACAATTTGATGAACTTGACCTATACATATGGAAGCAGTAGCTCAAAAGAGGGAATAAATCCTTACAGCAAGAATTATTCCCACCCCTTCCACACACAGAGTCGACAGGGATGGGCAACTTGGACATTGGCTACCCAAAATGGGGGACAGGGGCTACAAAGTCAAGAAGTGACTGGTTTACAAGCTTTCAAGAGGGAACCTAGATTTCCAAAGCCTGCCTATCTTCCAGTATGGAATGTGGGTCTACTTCCAGCTCATTTGCCTCAGTCACTTTATCTCATTTCTGGACATGTGTAGATATGGTCATCTGCTTCTGTTTTTTTAGGTATATTCAGAGGGCCTGGAGGAAGATAGAATCTCCAATGAGCAGTATCCAATCTGTCTGGGCGGAGCTAATGCAATGAAAAGCAGATGGGTCTCTTGT
>NW_006408781.1:2415412-2422764 GCF_000296735.1 Chrysochloris asiatica
ATGTTCAACCGTTTCAAGAGATAGCATATGATCAAGAGCAAATGATACTGAAGGAGGAAGTTCAAGGTGCATTGAAGGAATTGGCAAAGAACAAGGCACCAGGAATTGAAGGAATCAAAATTGAAATCATTCAAGAAAGTGAGGCAGCACAGGAGGCACATACTCATCTCTGCCAAGAAATTTGGAAGACAACTATCTGGCCGAATGATTGGAAGAGATCCATATTTGTGCCCATTCCAAAAAGAGGTGACCCAACAGAATGCGGAAATCATTGGACAATCTCTTTGATATCCCATGCGAGTAAAATTTTGCTAAAGGTAATACACAAATGGGTACAATCATACATTGACAGAGAACTTCCAGAGGTTCAAGCAGGATTCAAAAGAGGCCATGGAACAAGAGATATCATTGCTGATATCTGATGGAGCTTGGCTGTAAGCAGAGAATATCAGAAAGATGTTTACCTGTGTTTTATTGAACTATGCAAAGGCTTTTGATTGTGTGGATCATGACAAGCTATGGACAATATTGCAAAGTATGAGTGTTCCGGAACACTTAATTGTGCTCATGAGGAATCTGTACATGGACCAAGAAGCAGTTGTTCAAACATAACATGAGAACACTGAATGCTTTAAAATTTAAAAAGGTGTTCGACAAGGTTATATTCTTTCACCATATTTTTTCAATCTGTATGCTGAGCAAATAATCTGAGAAGCTGGGTTCTATGAAGAAAAACATGGCATCAGGATTGGAGGAAGACTCATTAACAACTTGTGATATGCAGATGATACATCCTTGCTTGCTGAAAGTGAAGAGGACTTAAAACATTTATTGATGAAGATCAAAGAGCACAGCCTTTTGTATAGATTACATCTCAATGTAAAGAAAACAAAAATCCTCACCACTGGACCAATAAACAACATTCTTATCAACTGAGAAAAGATTGACGTTGTCAAGGACTTCATTCTTCTTGGATCCACTGTCAACACTCATGGAAGCAGCAGTCAAGAAATCAAACAACATATTGCATTAGGCAAATCTGCTGCACAAGACTTTTTTAAAGTGTCGAAGAGCAAAGATGTCAGCTTGAAGACTAAGGTGCACCTAACCCATTTTCAATAACCTCATATGCATGTGAAAGCTGGACAGTGAATAAGGAAGACCATAGAAGAAATGATGCTTTTGAGTTATGGTATTGGAGGAGAATATTGAAAGTGCCATGGGCTGCCAAAAGAACCAATAGATCCATTGTGGAAGAAGTGTAGCCAGAGTGCTCCTTGGAGGCCAAGATGGCCAAATTTATCTCTCATACTTTGGACATATTGTCAGGAGGGACCAGTCACTGGAGAAGGATATCATGTTTGGTAAGGTGGCAAGTCAGAGAAAAAGAGGTATACACCCCAATGGGATGGATTGGCCAAGTGGCAGCATCAATGTACTCAAGTGTGGCAACAGTAGTGAGGTTGGCCCAGGATCAGGCAGTGTTTCTTTCTGCTGTGCATAAAGTTGCTATGGGTCAGTACCAACTCGATGGCACCTAACAACAACAACTATTTTTTATGTCCTGATCTCTTACTCCTTTCTTTGTGACACACCATTCATAACTATTGATATTGTTCCAAAGGTTCCTAAGGTTTTGTCCATTTATTTCAATATTTTTTCCTCTGTTCTTCACTCTGAGTAATGGTGTAGGTTAATGTACTGGACTACAAAGTTGGTTTTAACTACCAGGTTGGAAATTCAAGCTCACAAACCACTCCTTGGAAACCCTGTACAGGGTCGCTATGGGTCAGAATTGACTTGACAGCACTTAACAACAACAACAACAACAATCCTTAAATCCAGAATTCTGATGTGATGCTGTAGACTAATGAGTCAGACTGCAAAGTTGTTTGAACTGCAAAGTCAGTGGTTCAAGCTCACCAGCGGCTCCTCAGAAACCCTATACAGGGTCGCTATGGGTTGGAATCAACTGAACGACACTAACAACAACAGCAACATCTTCAAATACACACTCCTGGTGTGGCACTGATGGATCAGTACTGGACTGTGAACCAGAAAGTCAGTGGTTCAAACCCACCAGCTGTTCCTCAAAAACTTATATAAGGTCACTGTGAGTCAGAACCAACTCAATGGCACTTAACAACAACAACATCCTCAAGTTAACTGGTTCTGTCCCTGTCATTCCCATTTTGATTCTGAGCTCTTTCAATTTTCAATTGTAGAACTTTTTTTTTTTCAGTTATAAATTTTCCATTTGATTTCTTTCAGTTTTAAAACTTTCATTTTGCTCCTTTTTCTATTGCTCTGTTGATAGTTTCTACCTGCCCATACACTTCAACTGTGTTTTTCAATTGTGCATATGTAAGAATCTCTCATGGCAATGTAGTATAAGCATTGGACTGCTAACCATAATGTCAGCAATTCAAACCTACCAATTGCTCTGTGGGACAAAGATGAGGCTTTCTGATCCCATAAAGATTTATAGCCTCAGAAACCCTATATGGGAACACTGTGAGTTAGAATTAACTCCATGGCAATAGGTTTGGATTTGGTTTGGGGTTGCTGTTGTTAAATGCCGTTGAGTCGGGTCCGACCCATAGTGAGTGTGAACCACCAACCTTGCAGTTCAAACGGCTTTGCAGTCTGGCACATTAACCCACAGTGCCACACCAGGTTTGGGGTGCATATGTATAATGTTGCTCTTATGTGCTATTGAGTCTGTTCCGATTTATAGTGACCCTATCACAACAGAACAAGATATTGCCTGGTCCTGTGCCAGCCTCACAACTTGAGCCCACTGTGTCAATCCACCTGGTTGAGGCTCTTCTTCTTTGTCTCATACCCTCCACAGTATCAAGCATGGTGTCCTTCTTAAGATCCCTCCTAATAACATAGCCAAAGAATGAGAGATGAAGTCTCACCATCCTAGCTTCTAAGGAGCATTCTGGTTGCTGTTCTTATTGATGATTTCATCATTAGGGTCATCTTGCATTTGGCATTTGCTGATTATCTTTTCTGTTGAGATGAAGACACACTTCTTTTTTCTTTCTTTTTTAATGTAAATCTTCTGTTGGAACTGAACATTGTGAATGTTGTTTTTTAGACACTTATTCCTGTTGTAATCTTCGGGACAATGCTGATGTTCTTGTTTTAGCAATTAATAAACTGGTTAGATTCAGACTGCAAGCTCTGTCTCACTATCTGTGAACAGTGGTTCAAATCTTAGCTCAGTTGCCAAAGCCTTTGCAGTCCTGATTAGGCCTATCACTCCCATTTGTTCTTCAGAAATGAGCCTCAGACTTGTGCAGGTTCATACGAAGAGATGCTTTCTCGTCTCGACTCATATTTTTTCCTCAGTGTCAAGCCCACAGTGGCTCCTTTATCTGGTTCCTTTAGTTAGAAGGAATCAGTTTCTATTGAAATTTTACTTGCCTATACTTATAGCAAGGAGCTTTGGGGGTTGGGGGGAGGTACTGTAGGTTAATTGAGCTGTTAACCTCAAGGTCAGCAGTTCAAACCCACCAGCCACTCCACAGTAGAAAGATGAGGCTGTCTGCTCCCGCAAAGATTCACAGTCTCAGAAATCCAAAGAAGCAGTTCTACTCTGTCCTACAGGTTGCTATGAGTCAGAATCTTCTCAGTGGCAGAGGGTTTGGGTGAGTTATAGTTCATCACTCCCTCCTCATTCTCTGACAGAAAGCCAGGACAGAGAACAGAAAGTTTTGCCTTTCTTCAACAATCTGCTTTTTTGTTGAATTTTCAGAGTTCTCAGATAGTATTTGGTTTGGTTTGTATTTTGTCTGGCATTTTAAGTTGTCATCAGTGGGAGAGATGGACTGTGTTGGACTTACTCTACCGTAACAGAACCCAAATTTCCAATAGCTTTTTAAGCTAAAATGTGGGGTTGTTTTACTGGCAGACCCATAATTTAATAGGTAACATTGCAACATTGATGTGTGTGTGTGTGCAAACATTCTAAGCACTTGAACTGCGCCTGTTAGATTACTATAAATACTTATCTTACAGTGATGCTGACAGGGTTAAATAAGATAATGGAAGTAAAGATCTCAATAAAGTAACTGGTAAATTGAAAACATTGGTAAATGTCAGTTTCCTTTCCCACTGTTGAAAATTAAGTACACTGAGCTATAATGATTGTTTTTTCAAAACAGCTACAATAGAAAGTTGACATCTGTAGACATGTTCTTAGAGTCTAATTATTACCAACACTATTTCTCCTTTTGCTATTCCTTTATTCTTTCTTGTTTACTCTTTCTCTTCATTCATGACAATCAGCTGTGTCACTGTGATAACACTCAAGGCAGACACACCTATAGCATTATTAGAGAATAATTCACTACCATAGTACTACCTTAAATTAATTACAAATTGAAGAATTCTACCAATTCTTCAGTGTGAAATTAATCAAACATGTAATCAAGATGCATTGATAATTCCTGGTGATTAGAATGCAAAGGTTGGAAACAAAAAGAAAGGATCAGTAGCTAGAAAATATGTCCTTGGCAATAGAAAAGATTATGGAGATCACATGATAGAATTTTGCAAGACTGATCTTATTCATTAAAAATACCTTTTTTAAAACAATCTAAAAGAAGACTGTATACATGGACCTAAACAGAATAAACAGAAATTAAATTGACTACCTCTGTAGGAAGAGACAGATTTGACAATATCATCAGCCAAAACAAGACCAGGGGTCAACTGTGGAACACACTATCAATTGCTCATATGCAAGCTAAGCTTGAAACTGAATAAAATTAAAACAAATCCACAACAGCCAAAAGATAATCTTGAACATGTTGTTGTTGTTAAGTGCCATCGAGTCAGAACCTACCCATAGTGACCTTATGCACAGCAGAATGAAAAACTGCCCGATCCTGGGCCAGCCTCACTACTGTTGCCACACCTGAGTCGATCGATGCTGCCACTTGGCCAATCCATCTCGGTGGGGGTCTTCCTCTTTTTCTCTGACCCTCCACCTTACAAAACATGATATCCTTCTCCAGCGACTCCTCGCTCCTGACAATATGTCCGAAGTATGAGAGATAAATTTGGCCATCTTGGCCTCCAAGGAGCACTCTGGCTGCACTTCTTCCAAAATGGATCTATTGGTTCTTTTGGCATCCCATGGCACTTTCAATATTCTCCTCCAATACCATAACTCAAAAGCATCATTTCTTCTACAGTCTTCCTTATTCACTATCCAGTTTTCACATGCATATGAGGTTATTGAAAATACCATGGCTTGGGTCAGGCACACCTTAGCCTTCAAGCAGACATCTTTGCTCTTCGACACTTTAAAAAGGTCTTGTGCAGCAGATTTGCCTACTGCAATATGTCGTTTGATTTCTTGACTGCTGCTTCCATGAGTGTTGATAGTTGATCCAAGAATGAAGTCCTTGACAACTTCAATCTTTTCTCCATTGATAAAAATGCTGTTTATTGGTCCAGGTGTGAGGATTTTTGTTTCTTTACATTGAGATGTAATCCATACGAAGATCAAAGGCTGTGCTCTTTGATCTTCATCAATAAATGTTTTAAGTCCTCTTCACTTTCAGGAAGCAAGGTTGTATCATCTGCATATTGCAGGCTGTTAATGAGTCTTCCTCTGATCCTGATGCCACGATTTTCTTCATAGAACCCAGCTTCTCAGATTATTTGCTCAGCATACAGGTTGAATAAGTATTGTGAAAGAATATAACCTTGTTGCACACATTTTTAAATTTTAAACCACTCAGTGTTCCCACGTTCTGTTCAAATACCTGCTGGTATTTCAAATAACAGTGACATCGCTTTCAGAATCACAGCAACTCACAAGCCACCACAGTATGACAAACAGACAGATGAGTGGTGGAACTTCAACATATCCCACCTGAATTTACAGATCATCTCAATAACTGATTTGATGCATCAGTCTCTAATGACAGAAGACCAGAAAAGCTGTAGGGTGACAAAGAGTACCATACAGGAAGAAAGAAAAAGGAAGGAAAGAAAAGGCCAAAATGGATGTCAGAAGAGATTCTGAAACTTGCTCTCTAGCATAGTGAATGGAAGAAATGAGGAAGTAAAAGAAGTGAATTTAAATTTTCAAAGGGCAGTTTGAGAAGACAAAGTCAAATATTATAAGAAACAAAGGACCCTAGGATCATCAAGAGAGAAGAGCACAAGCAGAATGTGAGACCTTATCCAGAGAAGCAGGGACATGGAGAGAGGGAGCAGCTCTGAACTCTAGATTCATGGGAAGAGAGGGACTGAGAGCTGGCAGCCAGGAGACAGACTTGCAGAACGTGCCCTTTGATGGTGTAAATTATTGTATATGCCTGAGTGTTAAAGAAGAACTAAAGTGAAGAGAAAGAAATACTGTTATTTGATGGTGCGTGGAAGGGATTGTAATCATTGCAATGAAATAAGATGTATGATTTGTTGAATGTAAAACTGATAATCTGTAAACTTTCACTCAATTCACAACAAAAAGTTTTTAAAAATATACACATTACATATATATATATATTATAGTAAACTGTTCAAAAGGGAAAAACATGTTCAGCATTTCTCAAATTGAAACAACTAAAGAAAAAATCCAAGCCTCTATTGCAATATTAAAGGCTTCCATGGGCAAAATATTGAATGATGCAGAAAGCATCAAGAGAAAATAGAAGGAATACACAAAATCATTGTACCAAAAAGAAATGGTTGAGGGGGGAGACAAACAAGATGACGGATCGAGTGGAAGTGCAATGAAGAGCTCCACTAACAATGACACAGAATACCTGACCAAGCAGGCTCAGGGGATGTTCCCAGAACTCTGAACCACATATAAAGGAATATTTAGAAGATTGGAAGGCTTACAACTGGGGAATTTGTGGCAGAAGCAAGAAATCCATTGCTTTCTAGTCCGGGACGCTCAGCTGCTCCAGGAGCCGCCATCTTGGGCAAGACCAAGCGGGGGAAGGATAGGAGCGGCCACAGATGCCTGGCAGAACCACAGACATAAAGGTGTGAACATTCTCTTCTTTCGGTAGCTGTTCATTGTTCCCTTGCTGTCTGCGCACCTCCACTCTGATGACTGTAGGGGTGCCTGAGCTAGGGGGCACTCCAGCCCCACCCTCGGAGGGTTCTACTACGCATGCGCACAGATCTCCTTGAAATTTAAAGAGACAATTTCCAATTAAAACCAAACGGGAGGGGAAGGTGGAGCACAGGGCAAGGATTAGACACAGGATAGTTTGGGTTCTGGGGAGGGGGCAATATACAAGTAGGGAGAGGGGAATGGAAGAACAAAGCAGATGGGAGAACAATTAGACAGGTCTCAATGGGCTAAGTGGGAC
>NW_006408781.1:2427612-2447477 GCF_000296735.1 Chrysochloris asiatica
CCTTCAGCCTATAACTGATTGGAATACCTAAAAGGGGTTCTACAACTTGCCCAGTGAAATAGGTCTCATGCAAAACCTTATGTGGAATCGTGAGTCCCATCCACAACCTTGTGAGGTGAGACATTCCCACTAGAAAGGACAAACAGACTGGAACAACTACAGTGACAGAAGATACATTTTCATGATGAACCTGACCTATTCTCAGAGCAGTAGTTATTCTAAATACCAACAAAGAGGGAAAGAGTCTTCAAATCATGTATCAATGCTATCCGCTCTGTACACAAGGTAGATATGGATGGGCAACTTAGACATTGGCTACCTAAAATGAGGGGGCAATAGAAGCAGGAAGTGACTGGCTTACAAGATTTCAAGAGGGAGTTTAGTTTAAGAGTATGGGGGAAACAATCAGTTCCCACTGGATGGCTGTCATCTTGTCTGGATGGGTCTGGTGAAAAGAGATGGGGTTAAGATTCGTAAGATTCAATAGTGAATAACTGTTATCATGACTAATTGCAACTGTCACAATTGTAAAGGCAGAAGTTTTGTAACAAAAAAAAAGGGGGAGTGGTTGATCTTACAATCCAGAAACAGAGGACCCTAGGACCATCAAGAGAGGAACACACAAGCAGAATGCTGGACCTTATCCAAAGAAGCAGCAGCGCCAATTAAGGAGGCAGAGATGGGGGCATGGAGAGGAGGAGTGGCTGAGGACAGTAGATTCATGGACTAAGAAGAGAAAGACTAAGAGCTTGTGGCCAGGAGCTGACTTGCAGGTGTGCCCTTTGGAGATGTAAATTATTATATATGCCTGAGTGTTTTTTTTGTTTGTTTGTTTTTGTGGTTTTTTTTTAAAAAGCTAAAGTGGATAGAGAGAAATACTGTTAACTGATGGTACATGGAAGGGATTATAAACAATGTAATGAAACAAGGTATATGATATGTTGAATGTAAAACTGATGATATGCCCTGTAAACTTTCACTCAATCCACAATAGAATCTTAAATTAAGAAAAAAAAAAAAAAAATGGTTGAGTTTCAATCATTTCAAGAGGTAGCATATGATCAGGAACTAGTGGTAATGAAGAAAGAAGTCCAACCTGCCCTGAAGGCACTGGCAAAAAACAAGGCTCCAGGAATTTATAGAATACCAGTCCAAATCTTTCAGCAAATTGATGCAGCACTGGAGGCACTTATTCATCTATGCCAAAAAATTTGGAAGACAACTACTTGGCCATCTGATTAGGAGAGATCCATATCCATATTTAAGCTCATTCCAAAAAGAAGTGACCCACCCCCAAATAAAAGAGGTGACCCCCCAAAAAAAGAGGTGACCCACCTACCCCCAAATAAAGAGGTGACCCAACAGAATGTGTAAATCATTATCATTAATATCACATGCAAGCAAATTTTTGCTGAAGATAATTCAAAGATGGCTTCAACAGTACTTCCAGAGTGAACTTCTAGAAACTCAAGCTAGATTCAGAAGAGGACGTGAAACTAGCAATGTTGTTGTTGTTGTTAAGTGCTGTCAACTTGTTTCTGACCCATAGCGACCCTGCATAGGATTTCCAAGGAGCAACTGGTGAGCATGAACTGCTGACCTTGTGGTCCAAACGGACTTTGCAGCCAAGTGCATTAACCCACAGCACTACACCAGGACTCCAAAACTAGCAATATCATTATTGATGTCAGATGGATCTCGGCTGAAAGCAGAGAATACCAGAAAGATGTTTACTTATGCTTTATTGACTATACAAAAACTTTTGATTATATGGATCATGACACACTATAGATAACATTGCAAAGAATCAGTATTCCAGAACACTTGAGTGTGCTTCTGAGGAACCTGTACATAGATCAAGAGGCAATAGTTCGAACAGAACAAGGGGACACTCAATAATTTAAAATCAGGAAAGGTGTGAGCTAGAATTTCACCATACTTATTCAATCTGTATGCTGAGCAAATAATCCAAGAAGTGGGATTATATGAAGAAGAACATGCCATCAGGATTGGAGGATGACTCAGTAACAACCTGCAATATGCAAATGATACAACCATATTGAAAGCAAAGAGGACGTAAAATGCTTACTGATGAAGATCAAAGACCACAGCCTATAGTATGGATTGCACTTCAGTGTAAAGGAAGCAAAAAATCCTTACCACTGGACCAATAAATAACATCAAGAAAAATTAAGAACAGATTGAAGTCGAAGTTGTCAAATACTTCATCTTGCCTGAATCCACTATCAACATTCATGGAAGCAGCAGTCAAGAAATCAAACAATGTATTGCATTAGGCAAATCTGCTGAATAGGCCTCATTAAAGTGCTCAAGAGCAAAAGCACAAGTTTGAGGACACAAACCGTGGTATTTTCCATAACCTCATATAGATGTGAAAGTTGGACAATGAATAAGGAAGACCATAGAAGAATAGGTTCATTTGATTGAAAAACAGGAAGACCCCCCATGAGATGGATTGGCACAATGACAGTAGCAATGGACTCAAGAGTAACAAAAATTGTGAGGATGGTACAGGACAGGACAGTTTTTCCTTCTGTTGTGCATAAAGTTTCTGTAAGTCAGAACCAACTTCATGGCACACACAACAACAAGAACAACTTCAAATTAACTCTCTGCCTGAGATGTACCATTGTCACAAACAACAGAATTGCTTGAAAGGAAACTATAAAACAAACATTTTTAAATCCAAACTAATTTCAAAGTGAAGAAACTTTCCATGTGTAGGCAAGAATGGTAAGGTGCAAATTATGAACAGTCTGCAGAATTCAGTAATAAAATAATAAAAGATTAATTCAATACAGTCTCAAAAATCTGTAATTTGGGGAAGGGAAGAAAGGGAAGAGAACTAGTGAAAGAGAGAGAGGAAAAATTATTAAAGCTTCTCTTTTCCTTGAAAGTGTAGGAAGCATTCTAGTCAAAATATAATCATTCAAATCCTTTTTAGTCTTGCAGCTGTAACAATATGACCCAATCCCACAGAAGTCAAAGCTTTTTGCCATAAATAGAGGTGTCCCATCACCCCAGGTCATGCTTAGAACTGTACTCCTGAGACCACTGTTTCTGGTACTCTGTTAGCAAAGAAAAATGAGTATTTTAAAACTGAGAATTGAAAAGAAATTTGCATAGAATTTAAACCCTTTTGATTACTCCGCTGAATATAACCATACATTTCACATTTTATTGTGTCCGTGGCTAGGCAAGTATGGACTCCAGAACCTACCTCCCCAGACTGCTTCATCCTTTCATTCAACAAAACTAAACCTACAGCATTAATCTAGGAAAAATCTGTTTCTTAGGACAGCTTTCTGCCTGCTTTGCATCATTGCTACACATTAAACTACCTAAAATGAAACCTTAAGAACAACAATAACTTTCTAAATCCAAACTCACTTCAAAGTGAAGATGTTTTTCATCTGTAGCTAAAAATGCCAAGGTGCAATATAAGACATAAATGACACACAATCTTCCATGACAAGTAATAACAGATTGTTGTTTTGTGTGCCGGCGAGTTGGTTCCAACTCATAGGAACCCTATACAGGGTTTCTGAGAGCAGTTAGTGAGTTTGAACTGACAAAGTTACAGTTACTAGTACAATGCTTACCCTACAATGTACACTAGTGCAATAAAATCTCAAAAAGATGGGCTTTTTATCAGGTAGAAGGGAACATGACTCACTTAACTCCAGGCATTGCTCTTCTGTAAATTAAAGTCATTTTGCTTTTTCAAACCTTATCCAATCCAGTAGCCTTTCAACAGAGACTGGAATTGAGAACTATAGCTGGATTGGACTGGAGCACTTGTGACCAAGACTTTCTCAGAGAGCTCATCTGTTCAATTTGCCTAAAAAGGTTGAAGGTTCCAAGAGCCTGAGCCCGTATGAACAGGCCTCTAAAAAATCATTTATTAAGGTAACAGGATCTATATTTGGTCTGGAACCAATCAGAAAAATGGAGTCAAAGCAGGCCTGAGTGATTGTTGATTGCCAAGTGTCATAGAACAGGCTCATGGCATATACCATATAACTTCATACAGATGTAGTTCTCTCTCTGTCTTCAGAGGCAAAAATGTACCTAAAGAAAGCATCAAGCAAGAAGTCCCAAGCACTTCAAAGGAAGATTGTTAAATCAGGCTTGAACTCATGGAGTCCGTGTTTATTACACTTCCAGAGTATGCAATATACACACTGAACAGCAAACTCTGACTCTCCCTCAAAACACATCCACACATTCTTAAAATGGCAATCAATTTTACTCCTTTATTTTTTTTAAGTAACTTCAGTTTTTTTAAAGCATTGAGTTATAGTATTGAAGCATTTTATTCACTCTTATTTTGTTTTGTTGAAAATTAACTAAAGAGCTTTTCCTTTTTATCACAGGAATTTTAAGAAAATTAAAAAATAATAACCAACTCCTTTCTTGGAAATTTTGATTGCTCAGGATGGTAGTATTGGGTGTGTGCCACCCAGTGGATTCTGACTCATAGCAACACTCATACAGGGTTCCCCAGGCTATAAATCTTTACAGGAGCAGGAAGCCTCATCTTTTCCCAACAGAGTAACTGGTAAATTCTAAATCCTGACTTTGCTCGTAATCCACTACACTACCAAGGCTTCTGGTTCAGGGTGGTATTACAGAAAAACTATGCAGGGGAGGAAAGGAGGCCCTCTGCCAAGCATTTTTATAATGCCTCCTTTTGGTTTCTTAAGATAAGAAAATTGAGATTCAGAGCTATTAAGCAACTTTCCCAGAGTCACAAAACAAATGTGTGGTGGAACTGGGATTCTAACTTTGATTTCTCTTGATTCCAGATGCCCTGCCAGTTCTGCTTGGCAATAAGGGCCTGGAAGCAACAACTAGTGAATTCTGATCCTGTATTTCATGGACTAATTTACTGAGAAACCAAGACAAGTTACCACCCCTATGGCTGAAGAAGCACTGAGAGAAGACGTTGCTATTAGAGAAGACCCAGAAGGAACCAGAACTACAGTAAAGGCTGTCTGGTGGCATGGAACCATGGAGAGAGGGGCTGACTGTCTGTTGGAAGTTAGATTCACTGAGGAAACACAATGAAGAAAACATAGCCCAGAGCAACACAAGAAAGGAGAAATTCCCTAGCTTCTCCCTTTACCGCCACTCTCCAGTATTTCTCTAGTATTTCCCATTAGATGAACCTACTTAGAAGTAAGTTGGCAAGTAAACCTGGGAAATACAGTTCCTTTTGGTACTGAACAGAGCAGGGGAAGGTATAGAGTGGATTTGAGAACAAACAGATAAATGACCCAGATGACCTTCATCATCATATTGCAACAAAGTGACAAAAAGATTAGACAAAAGTCAACCCAAAAGCAAAACAATTTAATATTATAATTAATAATTAATAACAAAAGAAGCTTTGTTGTTGTTAAGTTTTGTCATGTCAGTTCCAACTCACAGGGTTTCTGAGGCTGTAAATCTTTGCAGGAGCAGAAAGCTTCATCTTTCTTCTGAGGAGCAACTGATGAGCTCAAACCACTGACCTTGTGGTTCACAGTCCAGTGATCATCCGACAAAGACATCATGCTCCTTACTTCATCTTAAATGTGTAATTTCCATTAACTCGTTGAGTTACTGTTTATATCCTTTGGAACACCTTTAGGTGTTCAGGAACACAAGCTTGGGAATCACAATTCATATTTCCACATCTCACTAATCTGCTTTGCATGTGGTTCTAATAAAATGGAGGAATTTGAACTGAAAGAACAATAATGGAAAAAACTGGATCTTTTAACTCTAGCCTTGCCTGAAGTGACCCTCAGAACTTCTCTTTCTCTTTACCTCAGACTTTCTGTCTGCAAATGGTAGTCAAAATGAAGTTATGTAGTAGGGTTCCAAATTTACTCACACTGCATCCAAAAAACATACCATAGCTCCTAGAGTCTAAGATATACTTTTTGTTATGCTTTAATACTTATACAATTGAGATATATCTTACAATCAATAGCATTCCCAGCCACTACCCAGCGCTGTTGATCAACTCTCAACTCCAAATCATGACAACTCAATGTGTATAAGAGTAGAACTGAGCTCCATAGGGTTTTCAATGGCTGAGTTTTAATACGTAGATTACCAGCCCTGTCATCTGAAGTGCCTCTAGGTAAAGTCAAACTTCCAACTTGGGTTCACAGCCCAGTGCATTAACCATTGATGCTACCAAATCAATGGTATTCCATAGTTCAATTGGTAGCTGTGATGGTAGCCTAAACTGTTGCTTATGCTATATTGTTGTTGTTAAGTGCTGTTGAGTCAATTCCAACCAATAGTGACTTCTATATAGGGTTTCTGAGAAGCCGACTGGTGAGCTTGAATGACTGACTTTGAGGTTCAAACCAACTTTGCAGTCTAATGTATTAATTAATAGTGCCACACCCAATTATTCGATCAAATGTACTAATCTAGGTGTTGCTGTAAAAGTATTTTGCAGACCTGATTAAAGTTAATAGTCAGTTGAAGAAAGATTATCCTGAATAATCTGGGTATGCCTAAAAGAACTTAAAAACAGAGCTGAAACTTCCCTGCTGAAGAAGAAATTCCACTTGTGAACAATCACTTCCACTTGTGCCACCCATCTTGATGGCCTACCATAAGATTTCGGACATAATCGGCCTCCACAATTGCATAAACCAATTTCTTGTACTAAATCTTTTAATATATATCTCCTACTGGTTCTGTTTCTCTGGTTGAGCACAGACTGATATACTCACGTTTTTCTTCTTTCTAAGAAATATATAATGATTCTTCTAATAATCAAAGGCATTTTAGATTTGATGACACAGAGAAATTTCTACTTTCTCTCCATCTGACCATCTTAAGAAATCCTTATCCTTCAAAGTAAATCTCTTGGGGAAATTAAGTGCCTTTCCAATCTAACAAAATTGGTCTGGTGCAATAATTACAGCAGTCTTTTAATTAATTGCTTGATCTATTTAGGTAAAATGTCCTCTTCTTTTCCTCTCCATCCTTAAACCCAGGATGGTGGCTGGTTAGATAGAAAAAAGATACTTATGCATGCTTATATCACTGATGAAGAAAAGAGATCCTCAGAGCCACATGGGGTCATCTGGATTTTCATAGGGGCTCTGCTGCAGTGTGGCTGGACTGGGTTTTTCCCTGAACTGATGATCACAGAGTGTAAGTAGTCCTGCCTGTCCAGGAGAGGTCACATGCTGACACCATTGATGGAGCCTATGACCCAGGCTATCTAGCCTCATCTTTAAATTCTCACCCAAGATGAACTGGTTCATCAGACCCTCAGCATCTCCACCTACCCACACTGGGGCATGACTTAACAGAAAAATCCTTTCCGTACTATACACAGATCAATGGGGTCCAGAATTGCTGACGTGGAATTCTGACCCCACCTGGTGTGCTCACATTTCATGTTCATGTTGTCAACAAACCCCAGGCTATGGTTTTCCTATACCTCTTCAGTTTTCACACATGCTGCAAGGAAAAGTTGTTGCTTCAGCTCCCCCATTCCAGTTTGGATGTTGCTTTCTAGAGTCATATCCCCTTCCCTATACCAAGGTGTGGCGCTGTGGGCTAATGCATCAGACTGCAAAGTTGTTTGAACTGCAAGGTCGGTGGTTCATGCTCACCAGCTGCTCCTTGGAAACCCTATACAGGGTTGCTATGAGTTGGAATAGACTCGGCAGCACTTAGAAACAACAACAGCAACATATCAAGTTAAGGACCTAAGAGAAAAACATAAAAAAGGACTGTGACACCTGACTTCCTGCTTCCTGCTCTTCCTTCTTATTCCCATGATCCTCCCAGGCTAAGAAGGGTAAACTTTGTTTTTCCTTCTACATCACAACTTTCTATGCTCAAGGGCAGCAAGATCCTTGGATCAGGGTCTTGTTCTCAGAAGAACTGGGATCTTCTGTACCCTCAGGAAAGTAAGTGAGTAATCTGAGTCCTTCATACCAGATTCTTGATAGGCTATTTAGAAGATCAAGAAAATGACAGATTTAGAAACAAGTCCTTTTCCTCCAAAGCAAACCTGGGGGGGTGTTGGCAATAAATGCCTTTCCAATCCAGCATACCTGGGTTTTCAATGACTGGTTTTTCATAAGTTGATTGTCAGCCTTTTCTTCTGAAGCACTTATAAGTATACTATTGTTCTATTAAACCTAGCATTTCAATGAGTGGGAAGACTTTTCTGGTTAGGATCCCTCACTTTTCTCATGCTCTTCTGTCTTAATGGTTCTAGGGTCATCTGTTCCTGAAATGACTCATTAATGGTTCTAGGGTCATCTGTTCCTGAAACAAAAGCATCAAAAGAAGATGGAAGGAATACACAGAGTCACTATAACAAAAAGAAATGGTTATGTTCAAACATTTCAACAGGTAGCATATGATTAACAGTTGATGATACTAAAAGAAAATGTCCAAGGTGCACTGAAAGCATTAGCAAAGAACAAAGCTCCAGGAATTAAGGAAATACAAATCAGAATCTTACGACAAACTGATGCAGCACGGGAGGCATTCACTCATATATACCAAGAAATTTGGAAGACAGCTACCTGGCCAATTGATTGAAAGGGATCAATATTTATTCCTATTCCAAGAGATATAACCCAAAGGAATGCAAAAATCATCGTACAATATCATTAATATCACATGCAAGTAAAATTTTGCTAAAGATAATTCAAAACCAGCTTCAACTGCACTTTGACAGAGAACTGCCAGCTGTTCAAGCCAAATTCAGACAAGAGTTGGAATGAGTGGTAACATTGTTGATGTCCCTCTTGGCTGAAAGCAGAGAATACCAGAAATATGTCTATCTGTGCTATGTTGGTGTTGCAAAGACTTTCAGTTGTGTGTGTATTATGACAAGCTATGGATAACATTGTGACGAATGAGTATTCCAGAACGTTTATTTGTGCTCATGAGGAATCTGTACATAGACCAAGAGGATACAGAATGGTTTAAAATCAGGAAAGTTGTGTGCCAGTGTTGTATCCTTTCACCATATTCATTCAGTCTGTATGCTGAACAAATAATCCAAGAAGATGGGTTATATGAAGAAGAACATAACATCAATATTGGATCATTAACAACTTGTGATATGCAAATGATACAACCTTGCTAGCTGAAAGAGGACTTAAAATGCTTATTGATGAAGAACAAAGACCATAGCCTTCAGTATGAGTTACACCTCAATGTAAAGAAATAAAAAATTCTCACCAATGGACCAATAAATAACATCATGATAAATGGATAAAAGATTGAAGCTGCCAAAGACTTCATTGTGCTTGGATCCACTATCAATAGTCATGGAAGTAGCAGTTAAGAAATCAAATGAAATATTGCATTAGGAAAATCTGCTGCACAAGACCCTTTTAAAATGTTCAAGAGCAAAGACATTTATTTGAAGATTAAAGTGCACCTAATCCAAATCATAGTATTTTCAATAGCCTCATGTTGTTGTTGTTGTTGTTGTTGCTGCTGTTGTTGTTGTTGTTAGGAGCCAGTGAGTCAGTTCTGAGCAATAGTGACCCTATGTACAACAGAACGAAACACCCCTGGTTCCATCCTCACAATTGTTTTTACACTTGAGCCCATTATTGCTGTCACTGTGCCAATCCATCTCAATGGTGGTCTCCCTCTTTTTCACTGTCCCTCCATTTTATCAAACATGATGTCCTTCTCCAGTAACTGGTCCCTCCTGATAAAATGTCCAAAGTATAAAAGACAAAGTGTGGTCATCTTGGCATTCTGGATGTACTTCTTCCAACACAGATTTGTTTGTTTTTCCAGCAGTTCATAGTACCTTTAATATCAATACCATCACTCAAATGTGTCAATTTTCTTCCTTATTCACTGTCTAACTTTCACATGCATATGAGACTATGGAAAATACCATGGCTGGGGTCAGGTGCACTTTTATCTTCAAAGTGACATCTTTGCTCTTCAACACTTTAAAATTGCCTTGTTCAGCAGATTTGCCTAATACAATACATTGTTTGATTTCTTGACTGCTGCTTCCATGAGTGTTGATAGTGGATCCAAGCATAATGAAGTCTTTGGCAGCTTCAATCTTTTCTCCACTTATAATAATGTAATTTTCTGGTCCAAGCTCACCAGCCGCTCATTGGAAACCCTACACAGGGTCGCTATGGGTCGGAACCAACTCGATGGCACTTAACAACAACAACAACAACAATTTATTGGTCCATTGGTGAGGATTTTTGTTTTCTTTACACAGGTGCAAACCACACTGTGGTCTTTGATCTTCATCAGTAAGTATTTTGGTGGTGGTTATGTGTCTTGTAGTCAGTCCCAACTCATAGAGAGTCTGTACAGGGTTTCCAAGGCTGTAAATCTTTATGGGAGCAGAAAGCCTCATCTTTCTCCCACGGAACAACTGGTAGTTTCAAACTGCTGACCTTGTGGTTCACAGCCCGATTCATAACCACTATGCTACCAGAGCTCATAGTAAGTATTTTAAGTCCTCTTTATTTTCAGCAAGCAATATTGTATCATCTGCATATCCCAGGTTGTTAATGAGGCTTCCTCCAATCCTGATGTCATGTTCTTCTTCATATAATTCATCTTCTCAGATTATTTGCTTAGCATACTGATTGAGTAAGTATCACCAAAGCCATATTTTCCAACTATTGACCCCCTTCTCTTTATTTCCTACCTTTGCATTCCAAACACCAGTAATGATCAATACATCTTGATTGCATGTTTGATCAGTTTCAGACTAAAAAAGTTGGTAGAATTCAATTTCATCATCACTGGCTTTAGTGGTTGGTGTGTACATTTGAATAATAGTGGTATTCACTGGTCTTCCTTGTAAGTGTATGACTATTATTCTATCACAGACAACATTATATTTCAAGATGGATCTTGAAATATACTTTTTGATGATAAATGCAATGCCATTCGCTTACAATTTGTATTCCCAGCATAATAAACCATGTAATTGTCAGATTCAAATGGTCAATACCAGGATTTTTTTCACTAATCCTAGGATATCTATGTCTATGTGTTTCATTTCATTTTTAACAACTTTCCATTTCCCTAGATTTATACTTCATACATTCCATGTTCCAATAATTAATGGATGTTTGCAGCTATTTATCCTAATTTTGACTTGGGTCCAATCATCCAATGAAGGTCCCGAAAGCTTTACTCCATTCACTTCATCACAGACAACTCACTTTGAGGAGGCAGCTCTTCCATGGTTGTATTTTGAGTGTTTTCTAACCTGAGGGGCTCACTTTCTGGTATATCTGATAATATTTTGGTGCTATTCATTATGTTTAAATATTCAATATTCAATATTCTGGTGCTGTCCTGGTGGGATGCTGTGGGATAAGCCCTCAAGGTCGGTTTGAACTGCAAGGTTGGTGGTTCAAACTCATTAGCTGCTCTTCGGAAACCTTATCCAGGGTCGCTATGAGTCAACCCGGCTCAACAACACACAACAATATCTGACAGTGTTTAACAACTATTCATAGATTTTCAGTAGCTAAGTATTTGGAAGTAGTCTGCCTCTTCCTCTTCTGAGTTTGTCTTAGTCTAGAAGCTTAGCTGAAACTTCTTAGCCACGAGTGACCCTGCCAGCATTCAAAACACTGGTGGCACAGATTCCAGCTAGCATCACAGCAACACACAGCCACCACAGTGTGACAAACGGACAGATGAGTGGTGGAATTGCCTCATGTGCATGTGAAAGTTGAACAATGAATAAGGAAGAATTAATGCCTTTGAGTTATGCTGTTGGAGAAGAATATTAAAAGTACCATGGCCTTTCAGAAAAACAAACCTGTGCAGTAAGAAGTGCAGCCAAAATGCTCCTTAGAAGGTAGGATGGTGAGATTTTGGACATGCTATCAGGAGGGACTAGTCTTTGGAGAAAAGCATCATGCTCAGTAAAGTAGAAATAAAGAAAGTCTCCCAGTGGAGTGGATTAGCACAGTGGCAGCAACAATAGACTCAAGCGGAACAACAACTGTGAGGATGGCCCAAGGCCAAGAAGTGTTTTGTTCTGTTTGCCATACAGTCACCAACTCAATGACACCTAACAACAACAACCACCAAGGCTGGAGGTAGTGGGGCTTTTAATATATATATTTTAAATGTTATCTCAAAACTTGGCCATGAGGTCTGTAAACTGCCTTTCTTTCTTTCCTTTCATATATATATATATAGAGAGAGAGAGAGAGAGAGAGAGAGAGAGACAGAGACAGAGACAGAGACAGAGACAGAGAGCGAGAGCTCTGGTAGCATAGTGGTTATGAATCAGCCTGAGAACCGCAAGGTCAGCAGTTCGAAACTACCAGCTGTTCCATGGTAGAAAGATAAGGCTTTCTGCTCCCGTAAAGATTTACAGCCTCGGAAACCTTGTGCAGGGTCTCTATGAGTCGGAACTGACTCCACAGCACTTAACAACAACACACACACACGCACACACACGCACACACACAATATATATATATATATATATATTGTTGTTGTTAAGTAACGCGGAGTCGTTGAAGAGGTCCAAGAGCTGAACAGAAAATTTCAAAGATCAGTTCAAGAAGATATAGCCAAATACTATAATAAAATATGCAAAGATCTGGAATCAGAAAATCAAAAAGGAAGAACACACTCAGTATTTGTCAAGCTGGGGGAACTGAAGAAAAAAAATCAAGCCTTAACTTTCATTATTGAAAGATTCTCTGGTCAAATTATTGAATGATGCAGAATGCATCAAGAAAAGATGGAAGGAATACACAGAATCATTGTATCAAAAGGAAATGGTTAATGTTCAACCATTTCAAGATGTACCATATGAACAAGACCCAATGATACTCAGGGAGGAAGTCCAAAGTGCATTGAAGGAATTGTCAAAGAAAAAGGCACCAGAAATTGATGGAATAAAAATTGAAATCTTTCAGGAAAGTGAGGCAGCACAGGATGCACTCACTCATCTTTGCCAAGAAATTTGGAAGACAACTATCTGGCCGACTGAAGGGAAGAAATACATATTTGTGTATTCCATTCCAAAGAGAGGTGATCCAATGGAATGTGGAAATCATCGGACAATCTCTTTGATATCTCAAGCAAGTAAAGTTTTGCTAAAGGTAATACAGAAACGGCTACAATCATACATTGACAGAGAACTTCCTGAGGGTCAAGCTGGATTCAGAAGAGGCCATGGAACGAGAGATAGCATTGCTGATGTCCGATAGATCTTGGCTGAAAGCAGAGAATATCAGAAAGATGTTTACCTATGCTTTATTGACTACACAAAGGCTTTTGATTGTGTGGATCATGACAAGCTATGGACAACATTGAGAAGTATGAGTATTCCAGAAAACTTAATTGTACTTGTGAGAAATCTGTACCTGGACCAAGAAGTAGTTGTTCAAACAGAGCATGGAAACACTGAATGTTTTAAAATTGGGAAAGGTGTGCGACAAGGTTGTGTTCTTTCACCATACTTATTCAACCTTTATGCTGAGCAAATAATACGAGAAGCTGGGTTCTATGAAGAAAAACGTGGCATCAGGATTGGAGGAAGATTCATTAACAACCTGTGATATGCAAATGATACAACCTTGCTTGCTGAAAGTGAAGAGGACTTGAAACATTTGCTGATGAAGATCAAAGAGCACAGCCTTCGGTATGGGTTGCATCTCAATGTCAGGAAAACAAAAACCCCACCACTGTACCAATAAACAACATTCTTATCAACGGAGAAAAGATTAAAGTTGTCAAGGACTTCATTCTTCTTGGATCAACTATCAACACTCGCGGAAGTAGCAGTCAAGAGATCAGACGACGTATTACACTGGGCAAATCTGCTGCACAGGAACTTGTTAAAGTGTTGAAGAGCAGAGATGTCAGCTTGAGGACTAAGGTGCGCCTGACCCAAGCCATGGTATTTTCAATAACCTCATATGGATGTGAAAGCTGGACAGTGAATAAGGAAGACCGTAGAAGAATTGATGCCTTTGAGTTGTGGTGTTGAAGGAGAATATTAAAAGTGCCATGGACTGCCAAAAGAACCAATAGATCTGTTTTGGAAGAAGTGCAGCCAGAGTGCTCTTTGGAGGCCAGGATGGCTAAGCTTTGTCTCTCATACTTTGGATATATTGTCAGGAGAGAGAACAGTCGCTAGAGAAGGATGTCATGCTGGGTAAGATGGAGGGTCAGATAAAAAGAGGAAGACCCCCAACGAGATGGATCCGCCAGGTGGCATCATTGATGGCGTCAAGTGTGGCAGCGGTAGTGAGGTTGGCCCAGGATCGGACATGGTTTCGTTCTGCTGTGCATGGGGTCGTTATGAGTCGGTTCCAACTCGATGGCACCTGACAACAACAACAACAACATGCTACCAGAGCTCCTTCATATAGTTAGATAGATGATAGATAGATAGATAGATAGATAGATAGATAGATAGATAGATAGATAGATAGATAGATAGATGATAGAGATAGATAGAGATATAGCTATATAGTTAAGTGTGGTCAAGTCAGTTAGTTCTAACCATAGTGACTCTGTATAGGATTTCAAGGAGTGGCTAGTGAGCTTGAACTGCTGAAAGTGCAGTTCAAATTGACCTTTCAATATATATATTGTTGTTAAGTGCCATTGAGTCAGTTCCAACTCATAGCAACCCTGTATATGGTTTCCAAGGAGTGGTGGGTGAGTTTGAGCCACTGATCTTGTGGTTCAAATCAACCTTTCAGTCCAGTGCTTATCTTACAGCTCCATACCAGGACTCCATCTATATATGCATAGAATAAACACTGGGCTACTAATTGCCTGGTCAGTGATTCAAACCCACCAGCCCCTCCTTGGAAATCCCATACAGAGTTTCTGGGAGTCCAGTTATATATCTATATATTTATATATAGATATATACATATATCTGTATATGGTTGTTGTTGTTAAGTGCCATGGAGTCAATTCTGATTCCTAGTAATCCCATACAGGACTTCTGAAGAGCAGCTGGTGGTTTTGAACTTCCAACCTAGTAGTTACTAGTCAAGTGCTGACCCTACAGCACCACTCTAGGACTCCACACAGGAAAACCTGCATAGGGTTTCCAAGACGTGGCTGATGAGTTTGAACCACTAACCTTATAGTTCAAACCAACCTTGTGGTCTAGTCCTTTATCCTACATCACTACATCAGGACTCAATATATATATATATATATATTACATATGTGAATATTGTTGTACGGAATTCTTGTGTGGTGTTGTGGGTTAATGCATGGGACTACAAGGTTGGTTTGAACTGCAAGGTCGGTGGTTTAAGCTCACCAGTCACTCCTCGGGAACAGGGTTGCAATGGGTCGGAACCAACTCTACTATTGTTGTGGTGCTGTAGAATTAGTACTGGACTGTGAACCACAAGATTGGCAGTTCAAACCCACCAGCTGCTCCTCAGAAACCCTATACATGCTTATTATGAGTAGAAACTGACAACAACAACATAATGTTTTATATAACATCTAAGAATCTTTTGGCGTAGTGGTTACGAATCGGGCTGCGAACCGCAAGGTCAGCAGTTCGAAACTACCAGCTGGTCTGTGGGAGAAAGATGAAGCATTCTGCTCCTGTAAAGATTTACAGCCTCAGAAACCCTGTGCAGGGTCACTAAGAGTCAGAACTGACTCCATGGCACACAGCCACTAGCCACCAAGAATCTTCTAGTTCTTATAGGCCTTGGTTCTATCAATGATCCCTAACTACACATGTTGTATATAAGTATATACTTTCCTCAGGTGACAGATTTATCTAGACTCATTAAAAATTGTATGACCCTGTCACTGGGGAGAAATAATAATCTGTCACTACTTCCTGACATAACTGCTATTTACCTCTTATCATTATGAAATTAGCTTGTGGTTTTTTCAGCTCAAACTTATTACTAAGCAGAAAGTCACTGAAATATTATTTGAGCTGAATGCCTTATATTAAGAAGTTGCAGATCTTGAGAGGTAGGGGGCTGAAGCAGGTATGTAAGCTATTGAATCAACAAATAACAAACTGAAGATTGAGGTTCCTTAAGGAAAAGTGTGTTCTAAAAACCCATTTTTTTGTACAAATTATGTTTGGAAACAGGATTCTGCTCAGTTCAGCAAACACTTAACTAAGCACATATGATGTGACTGGTACTGAAGCCATTCATGCTAGAATGAGGAAGGCATCATTTCCTACAAGATGCTTATAGTCTAAAAGGTCAGCCTATACCTATACAAAATTTTAATATATTAAGTAGCTAGCAAAAGGATGCACAGAGTCTAAAGAAAGTGCCTTTAGTCCCACCTCAGTTAAGTAACTCTGCAGAAGAAAGACCTGGCAAACAGTGTACCTAAAGATTACAGTCAAGAAAACCCTATGGAGCATTTACACTCTGTAACACAGAGGTCTCCATGAGTCAGGGGCCAACTGAACAGCACCTAACAATGACAGGTTAAGGAAAGACTTTCTGGAGGAAATGATGCCTTATCCACTAAAAGTGAGTCAGGCAAGAAAAATAGGGCATCGCAGAAAGAAGAATTGTTGTGAGATGTGGAATAGAAAAAAAAAAAAAAAATAATGAAGAGATCACCACAGTAAAAAATGTCAAATGTGAAGAAGGGGCAGGAAATGAGGTCGAGCATATGGAGAGAAAGAATTCACAAAGGGTACTTATATCATTGCCAAGGAGCTTAGGGACCTGCCATGGTTTGACCACAATCAAGGTAAATCTAGACAGAGCAATCCAGCTATAATGTTAAAGAAATTAACTTAAAATACGCAAATAAGAAAGCTCAATTGGTGCAATTTGTAGAATGAATTTTTATTTTCATCTATTATTCAAACTTTACTTTGAAATTCTACACAAAATACATCCTAGGTAAAGCACAGTTACATTCTATATTAAGCAATTAACAAGAACAGTTACATGCCAAACAAGGACCAGAAAATTGACTCCTGATGCTAGCTTTCTATGATCCTCCTCTCTACTTCCTGTGTAATCAACTTCTCCCAGGAATCTGAGAATCAAATCAGAAACAGCTCTTTCTTACTCATCCTTTTCAGAACTACATTCAGAAACTGCCTTTCTATTTTTCTCTAATAAGAAGGGTAGTAGAAAATAGTCCCTGAAGAGATAAATATGCTGAGTTGCTTTTACTGATGAAAAGCTACATCTACTTTTTTCAAAATATTCATATCACCATGGACCGGTAGGGAAGGAGAAACAGAGTCAATAGTTCTTACCACTGGGAATTTTTTGAAAGCAGAGTTAGATAACAAGGTTGTGCAACTTAACGATCAGCTCGGCAAATCAAAGACATGCCTGGCTCTATATGTTGAAGCCACACATCTAAGACAATAGAAATGAAACTCCTGTTCTGCTCTGCCTTATTTCTTAAGAATGAAAAGCTCCTCCCATTCAACACTGTGGTGGTTGTTGTTATCTACTGTCAAGTTGGTTCCAACTCATGGTGATCTTACATATAACAGAACAAATGCTATCTACTCCTGCATCATCCACACAATTACTAACATGTTCAAGTTCACCATTGAAGCTGCTCTGCCAATCCATTCTTGCCATGTGTTTCCCTCACACTTGCTGGACCTCTACTTCACCAAATATGATGTCCTCTTCCAGCAATTAATCCCTCCTGATGATATGTCCAAAGCCAAGGAGTCAGATGATGTCCTATTGTGATCCATAAGATTTTTATTGGTTAATTTTCAGAAATAGATCACCAAGTTTTCTTCATGGCCTGTCTTAGTCTGGAAGTTCTGTTGAAACCTGTCCAGCAAGAGTGAGCCTGCTAGTATTTGAAACACTGAAATAATGTATCACAGCAATGCATATTTTACCACAGCACAACAAACTGACAGATAGGTGGTAGTCTCTTCAGTATACACACTGCAATTCTATTATTCTCCTGTTTCTATCCTGGGGGTATAGAGTCCATTTTCCAGTCGCTGTGAGTCAGAACTGACTCACATATAAACAACAACAGCATATAAAACAGAAGTGTCCCCCATTTAATTTAATTAACATGTCTAACCATTTGGTGGTAAGTATCTCACTGAGGTTCTCCCTATTACACCTCCAAATGTGTGCATATGTGAATAAAATATTTCTTATTTTCTAAAGCAAAAGCACATTTCTTGTTGTTGTTAGGTGCTATAGAGTCAGTTCGAACTCCTAGCTACCCCATGAACAATATAACAAAACACTGCCCAGTTCTGCAACATCCTCACAATTGTTGCTATGTTTGAGCCTACTGTTGCTGCCACTGTATCAGTCCATCATGTTGGGGGTCTTCCACTGTTTCATTGACTCTCCACTTTACCAAGCATGATGTCCTTCTCAAGGGACTGATCCTTCCTGACAACATGTCCAAAGAACAGGAAATAAGTCTTAACATCCTCCCCTCTAAAGAGCATTCTGGCTGTACTTCTTTCAAAACATATTTGTTTGCTCTCTGGCAGTCCGTGATACTTACAAATTCTTTACCAACACCATAATTAAAATGCGTCAATTCTTCTCCAGTCTTCCTTATTCATTTCCCAACTTTCACATGCATATGAAGTTGATAGAAAATACCATGACTTACCTCAGGTATGCCTTAATCCTCAAAGTGACACCTTTGCTCTTTAGCACTTTAAACAAGTCTTTGGCAGCAGATTTGCCTAATGCAATACATCTTTTGATTTTTTTATTGCTGCTTCCATGAGCATTGGTTATGGATCCAAGCAAAATGAAGTGTTTGACAACTGCAATAGTTTCTCCTTTATCATGATGTTATTTAATAGTCCAGTATAAGGATTTTTGTTTTCTTTACATTGAGGTACAATCCATACAGAAGGCTGTGGTCTTGGATCTTAATCAGTAAGAATTTTTGCTTTCAACAAGCAAGGTTGTGTCATCTATATATCACAGGTTGTTGAGTCTACCTCCAATACTGATGCCACATTCTTCATATAATTTAGCTTCTCAAATTATTTTCTCAGCATACAGATTGAATAAGTATGGTAAAAAGGATACCACACTGGTGCACGCCTTTCCTGATTTTAAACTATTTAGTGTTTCTTTGTTTTGTTATACACACAGGTTCCTCATGAGCATGATTAATTATCCTGGAATATCCATTCTTCACAACGTTATCCAGAGTTTTTTATGATCCACATAGTCAAATGCCTTTGCTAAGTTAATAAAACACAAGTAAACATCTTTCTGCAATTGTCTGTTTTCAGCCAAGATCCATCTAACATTAGCAATGCTATCTCTAGTTCCGCGTCTTCTGAATCCTGCTTGAATTCAACGCTGTGGTGGTTGTTGTTATCTACTGTCAAGTTGGTCCCAACTCATGGCAACAGAACAAAATGCTGGAAGCTCCTTGTGGATATATTGCTGAAATTATATTTTAATTACCTTCAACAAAATTTTACCTGCATGTGTTATTAATAATATTGTTCAATGATTTTTGCATTACTATGGAATTAAATCTGTTCTTGAAACGGCCTCTAAATTCAGGCAGGATATATTCAAAGTCATATTTTGGCTCTCGGGAACTTGTTTTAATTTTATTCAGCTTCAGCTTGAACTTGCATGTGAGCAATTGATGATTTGTTCCACAGTTGACTCCTGACCTTGTTTTGGTTGATGATAATGACCTTTTTCACCATCTCTTCTCGTAGGTGTAATCAATTTGATTCCTGTGTATTCCATCTAAATGACTTCCACAGATTTGTTGTTGTTGTCAGGTGTCATCGAGTCAGAACCGACTCATAGCGACCCCATGCACAGCAGAACAAAACAATGTCCGATCCTGGGCCAACCTCACAT
>NW_006408781.1:2450969-2462110 GCF_000296735.1 Chrysochloris asiatica
CGGTCAGCAGCTCAAATCCTCCAGGCCCTCCACGTGAGAGAGATGAGGCTTTCCGCAACTTGCAGTTAAACAGCCTTGTGGCCCAGTATTCCATATTGTTGTTGTTGGAGCTCCACACTACACGTCTCGCTGCTCGAAATTCTCGCTGCTCGAAGTCCTCGCTGCTCGAAGTTCTTTATATTGTGGAATAAACATATTTGCAGTGAATAATTCATTGGTCTCGCAAAATTCAAAATTCTATCATTGTTCTCCAGCATCATTTCTATCACCAACATCATATTTTCCAACTACCGATCCTTCCTCTTATTTCCAACCTTTGTCTTCCAACCACCAGTAATTACCAATGCATCTTGATTGTATGTTTGATCAATTTTAGACTGAAGAAATTGGTTGTGGTTGTTGTTATGTGCCGTGGAGTCGGTTCCAACTCATAGTGACCCGGTACAGGGTTCCCGAGGCTGTAAATCTTTATGGGAGCAGGAAGCCTAATCTTTTTCCCACAGAACAGTTGGTAATTTCAAATTGCTGACCCTGAGGTTCGCAGCCCAATTCATAACCACTACGCTACCGGAGCTCCTTGAACAAGTTGGTAGAATTCTTCAATTTCATCATCAGTAGCTTTAGTAGTTGGTGGGTTCATTTGAATTATAGTGGTAGTAACTTGTCTTTGCTGAAGGTGCATGGATTTTATCTTATCACAGACAGCACTGTGATTCAAGATATATCTTGAAATATTATGTTTGACGATGAATGTAATGTCATTCCTCTTCAATTTGATGTTCCCAGCATAGTAAACCATATAATTTGGTTCATTTGAGAAAATTAATGCCTAGAATTAGTGTGGCACTATTGGATAACTGCTGGACTGCCAATCACAAGGTCTGCAATTCAAATCCAGAAACACTATACAGGGTTACTGTGAGATGGAACTGAGGCCACAGTACTCAGTAACAACAATAATGCCTAAGATGTCTATCTTTATGCATTCCATTTCATTTTTGACCACTTCCAATTTTCCTAGATTCATACTTCATAAATTCACATTCCGATCATTAATGGATTTTTTCAGCTGTTTCTTCCTATTTTGAATTGTGCCCCATTAGCAAATGTAGGTCCTAAAAGCTTTGTTTCATCCATGTCATTATGGTCAAGTTCACTTTGAGGAGGCAGTTCTTCCCCAGTTGTATTTTGAGTGACTTCCAACCTGTGGGACTCATTTTCTAGCACTATATTTAACAGTGTTCCACTGCTACTCAAAGGTTTTCAGCTGCTAACCCCATTCCTTCCGTCTGTCTTAGGAAGCTTTGCTGAAACCTGTCCACGTGCCCCTGCTGGTATTTAAAGTATCAGTGGCATAGTTTCAAACATCACAACACACAAACCACCAGAGTATGATAAACTGACAGATGACTGGTGGAATTCACTTTTAATTCCTTATAATTTTATCACAAAGCCACAAACACTAAACAGAAAAAAATAACAATAATAACAGCAGATTGAAGAACTGTTACAATTTTTCAACTTACAACAACTTGAAAATGCTTCAAATGCTTGTTTCACTGTTGAGTCAGATCAAATAAGAAGAAAATTGTTATAATAATTTGGCCTCCTTCTGGAATATCAATGCCCTTCTCTGAATGAATTGTTCTCTACCACTTAAACTGAAGCCTGCTCCACCCTCATACACAGAGCTCCCTTTGTAGGAGACACCTGCAGAGGGAAATTCATCTCACATATATAAAAGTGTTCATAGAAAAATGGTCATGACATACCACCATAACAATTTTAGACAAGAAATACATAGAATGCTTACCTCCTGTGCAACTTTTATGAGAAAGTTATTTAAGGATATACCCCAGGAAAAGGAAACTAAACACAAAATGATTGTTTTTTAAGTTGATAGAACTAAATCAAGCATTTAATAAAAAGAAATTCTAGAATAACAGTTGTGTGTCAGGCTGAGAAAGTAATTGGTCCAATTGGAATTGGATAATAATACATTCATAAAAAATATCTCCAAGAAAAATCAAAACTAGATTGCAAGCAATGGATGAAATGACAAAAATACTTCATATTAGTCACATGATTAAAAACAAAAGAAAATAAAAACATAGTTTCCTTTCTCAACAACAAAGTAGCAATTAGAAACTCCATAGAAAAAAATGCCTTAAAATATAATGCAAATTATAACTGATATGGAGTCCTGGTGTGTCTCTGTAAGATAAGCACTGGATCACAAGGTCTGTTTGAACTGCAAGGTCAGCAGTTCAAATCCACCAGCTGCTCTATGGAAATCCTATATAGGGTCAATATGAGTCAAAACTGACTCAATGACACTTAACAATAACAACATAACTGATATACTCCATAATATTGACTAATAATATTGAATAGTTCACCAATAAAGTGAGAATAGTCTCTATTCAGGGTCAAGAGCATGTGATATTAGACATAAGAGAAGGAAATACAATCAGTCTGTGGAACTATGTGAAGATTTGGGGAGTTGTGTTTAGGTTGTGAAATGGTAGCATATTATAACCATGCATAATAAAAAATGTTTTTTAACCTTTAGAATAAATCAACTAAACAAGATTTGAATATTGTTATACAGCAAAATGTAAATGTTAACAACTTTGATAGCATAAAAATAAAAGTCCCATGGTCAGCAGACACGAGGTGAGATAAGACAGAAGAGGTGGCAGGAACAGTAAGAAAGTGAATATTCTTATCTAACGTAATAAGGAGTCAAGAGATATGGTCTAAAGTTGATTGTATAAGATTTGAGGCTTACAGACATACTTTTTAGAAAACTGAAAACTTTAAATCAAAAATTAGAAGAGAATGAATAAGTGGGTATTGTGTACTTGCGCTGCCCCCATAATAGTGAGGGATCAATAACGATGTCATAAATTGAAAAATTAAGGAAAACAATCTCTCTTACAATTATCATACAGTCAGGAAAACAAAAACACTCCAGATGTTCTAACAGATGGAATATAATACATGGAATTAGTTACAAAGGTATTGGAAAGGCCAAAACAGGGGAAAGTAAAGGTTGCTTTAAATTTGTGTTATTATTGCTGTTGCTAAGTGCCAATGAGTCTATTCTGTCTCATAGCAATGCTTTATAAGGTTTCCAGGGAGTGACTGGTAAAATTGAACCGCTGAATTTGCAGTACAAACTGACCTTGCAGTCCAGCACATTAACCAACAGAGCTGGCAAATGAATGATTAAGAAAATTAGACATAAGGAAAAATAGGTATGGTAAGGCCAAAAACGGGTATTGAAAATAATGAGCTCAATTTGGGATGCAATTAAACAATTACAGGACATGCCAGTTAAGTAGTAAAAAGCATAACTAGCATTTCCCATGCCTTTATCCTTAAGCACATACGCAAAATTCTTTGAGTAAGATTGTTTTCTAAAACTGAACCCAAAGAGAAGAAAGGAGAAGGGTAAGAAGAAGGTAGGAATCCCCTATGAGTGATACAAACGATAGATGTGTTCAGCTGCTAACCAAAATGGGAGTGGTCCAAGTCTACCCCGAGGGACCTCAGAAGAAAGACCTGGTAACCTGCTTACCAAAAACATTTACCATTGAAAATCCTATGGAACACAATTCTACTCTCACATACCTGATATCACCATGACTCCAAATTGTCTTGAAGGAAACTGGTTTTAAGGAGGTTAGAGGCAGTGGTGGTTTAGCAAGATTCTTGCCTTCCATAGGAAGACTTAGGCTCAATTCCTAGCCAATAAACCTCGTATCCATCTATCAGTGGAGTTTGCATGCTGCTAAGATATGGATCAGTTTAGGAAGAAAATCCTGGCCATCTCCTTTGAAAAGCAGTAAATGAAAGCCCTATGGATCACAAGGTTTGATCACCAACTGATGACAGGGTTGATGCAGGACAGGATAGCATTACATTCAGTTGTGCAGTGAGTCTCCAGGAATTGGGAGCAAGGTCCTAGGCTTCTAATAACATCAAGGAGATTAGCTTGAAACTGGGTAGCAAAAAGTCAGTGTATAATTGCTACTGTCACAACTGTAAAGGTAAACGTTTTGTAACATAAAGTGGGGCTCAGTTAATCTTACAGTCCAGAAACAGAGGACCCTAGGACCATCAAGGGAGATGAGCATGAGCAGAATGTGGGACCCTATCCAGAGAAGCAGCAACACCAGAGATGGAGGCAGAGATGAAGACATGAAGAGAGAGAGTAGCTGAGGTCTCAAGACTCATGGAAAGAGAAAGACTGTGTGCTGGTGACCAGGAGGCAGCTTTGCAGAATGTGCTTTTTGGTCATTTAAATTATTATATATTCCTTAGTGTTTTTTTTGTACATTCCTCCTTCCCAATCCCCCCCCCCCAAAAAAAAAAAAAAAAACCAAAGCAAAACGAAACAAAACAAAAACAGAGGTAATAAAAGCAAATACTGTTGAATGATGGTGCATGGAGAAGATTGTAATCACTGCAATGAAATGATGAGTGTAAAACCAAAGTCCTGCCATGTAAACTATCACTCAATTCACAATAAAAATTTAAAGGCAAAAAAAAAAAAGACAGTGCACATATAGACTGATCTCATCTGGACCCAGTGACTCTAACATAACTTTTGGCCTTGGGTGTGTACAGCTGCATTTAGTTATTCATGTGTTTCTGTGGTTTGTGGATATTTTTAACTCTCCTAGGCTCTATTTTGCTTTCTTAGTTAAAACAGAGGGCTAAGTACAATACCTCCTACTTCTTCTAAAACCATACCCAACTCCTAGTAAAGTGAGGCACAGAGAACACAGAATCAAAGATGCTTTAAGAACACATCAAACTAGTGGCTAACTGTTATTCAAACATGGAAATGCCCTGGAATGAAAGCAATCAGATTTCCTCAGGCATCGTTAAATCTGTTTTCATTAACATTTTAAGTTAATGGTTTAGATGGGCTACAGACCAGAAACATTCTCCCAGAGCTGACAGAGAGTAACTCTTCCCTGGTGCCTTGAATTCATACTTCTAATCTCCTACACTGTGAAAAAATAAATTTATGTTCATTAAAGTCACCCACTTGTGGTATTTCTATTATGACAACACTAAATAACTACAACAGGAAAGTCTCCCCAAAATGGAATGAAGTAATTAGCAGTTCAAATTCACTAGCCGCTCCTCGGAAATCCTATACAGGGTCACTGTGAGTCAGAACCAACTTGACAGCACTTAACAACAGTAGCAACAATTTTGTTCTACTTTCTGATTTGTTCTAAAACCAGATTTGCTCCAATAGACAGACTAAACCTGGAAGTAGAGACTTTTAAGGACCTACATATACCTGTTCTGGAAATACACCTTAGTCTGGATTCTCTAGCAAAGCAATACCAGTGAAGCTTGTATATGCATACATGTTGTTGTTTTGCTGTTAAGTGCTGTCTTCATGGGAGCAGATAGTCTCATCTTTCTCCTGAGGAACAGCTGGTGGGTTTGAACCTCAGACCTTGTGGTTCACCGTCCAGTGCTTATTGTATGGATCCTCGGAAACCCTGTACAGGGTCACTATGAGTCAGTTCCGACTCCATGGCACATAACCTCCAACACCACCACACTCACAATATATATATGTATAGAAAGAGGTTTATATCAATAAAATGGCATACACAGGACAGACCAGCCTGGAGCGGGTAGAAGAACAGAAGATACTTCTTGAAAGAAAGACTGACAGGAAAAATACAAAACAATACAGGCAGACTGACTGATTACTACAAGAATAAGCAAGTTGCATGCCCAGGAGACATCAAGGCAAGTGGTCAGGTCCCATCAGAGTAAACCCCCTTCCAAGACTAAGACTCAATGGGAATACACACTCTGATTGGTGACCACGCTCATCACCGATAAGGGGAAGTGAGGGAAAAACAGCAATGAAGCTGCAAGCTAAGCCCTACAACGTTCAATAGACTCCTGTGAACCCTGGTGGAGACCTGGTTGGCCAGCAGTGTGACTGGGGACTCTTTGGCCCAGAGTCAGTAACATTGCCACAGAGGACTAGAATGGAGAGTGAAGTGTCCAGCTGATAAGAAGAGTGGGTATATGGACAAGAACACTCACACTTGCAGATAATACCCACTTGACCTGGCTTCAATGACTGGATGATCAAAGCTCAACTAGAAGAAGAAGAAGAGAAAAAAATAGAGTCATCTGATAAAATTGGTGAACTTGACCTATACCTAGGGATGCAGTAGCTCAAAAGAGGGAACAAAGCTTTACAGCAAGGATCATTCCCACCCGCTCCATACACAGAAAAGACAGGGATGGGCAACTTGAACATTGGCTACTCAAAATGGGAGGGGATACAAAGGCAAGAAGTGATTGGCTTATAAGCTTTCAAGAGGGAACCTAGATCCAGAGGGCATGGAAGAAGGTAGAATCTCCACTGTGTAGTGTCTAATCTGTCTAGGCAGGGCTGATGAAAGGATATGCGGATAGGTCTCTTGTGATACAATAGTGAATAATTGTTATCAGAACTGATAGTGAGGGCTGGAAATGTAAAGGTAGATGTTTTGTAGCAAGGAGGGGAGTGATGAACTTTTCAGACTAGGATCGGAGGTCCCTGGGACCATCAAGGAAGAAGAGCGGAGAGCAGACCCTACTCAGAGAAGCCGTGATGCCTGAGATGGAGGCAGAGACAATGACGTGGAGAGATGGAGCAGCTGGGGACTTTAGACACAGAGAGAGAGAGGCTCTGTGTGCTGACAACCGGGGGGCAGGCTTGTAGGGTATTCTCTTTGGTTGATTGATGATGCATGGAGGGGATTGTAACCTTGGCAATGAAATGATATACTATAGGATGGATGTAAAACTGTTCTTCCATGTAAACTATCACATAATTCACAATAAAACTTTTTTTTTTTTAATTGGCATACACAGACATAGAGGTAGGCAATTTCCAAGTCCATAGGTCAGATGTCAGGCTGAAGGCTTCTCCTGATTTGCATAGTTGCAGGGTCCATGAATCCAAATTTGGCAGATCTGACATCAGGTTTCTGGCTGCAGATGTGAGTGAATACATGGTCAGTGACTAAGATGTCAGGTCACTAGGTCAAGTCCAAAGAACCAGAAGTCAGATAACAAGTCAGATTCAGGATCCGGACCCAGCCGAAAGCAAGCAAGCTTTGCCTGAGTGTCTACTATATTGGAAGTACACCACACCCTTGAAGAAACTTCCTTTCAACTGACTGGTTGCTCATTGTAGATGTCATCATAGAAGTGATTACATTATATTAGTTCTCATCATGAGGGATCACTGCATCTTAACTGCCAAACCATTGAGAATCCTGGTCCAGTCAAGTTGACACAAAACCTTAACTATGACAGTACCTCTAACCAAAGCAGCTCCAATCATATAGAAGCTACATCTTCTGGTGGAAAGGAATTGTTCTCTCAGGAATCTTGGTTATTCCTATGGAAGGAGTCCACACTTAGATTTGCTTTGGATTTTCAGGCAATACAAATTCAAATCATCCCAACCCAGTGAATCCTTGAAATTTTAGGGCCAAGTAAATAGTAGATTCTTTGTAAATATATGCTGTAGTTTAGTATAATGTTGTTGTTGCTCTTCAGTGCCATCAAGTCGGTTGCAACCCTGTATAGGGTTTCCAAGGAGTAGCTGGTGAGCTTGAACCACCAACCTTGCAGTCCGGCGCATTAACCCACAATGCCACAAGATTTATTATATTTAGTAGAATAGATCTACAGTGAGTTATATACATTGAAATTTAACCAGAATGTTAGTTAATCACTTGTTATCAGACTAGAGGAAAGTATTGATAAATTGCAGCAGGGCTCTTTAATCTGCTCTAGTTAACATTCTAAATTAATGATTTAGATGAAAATTTACAAAGCACATTCATCAGATGTACAGATGACCTGAAAATAAGAAGAATAACTCAATGTTAGAATACAGACTCAAGGTTCAAATGTATCACAACTAGTAAAATGCCAAGCCAAAAGCAACAAGATTGAATTCTACTGGGAAATTGTGAAGACCCCTTTTCACAAAAAGCAAGCAGCAAGATCATAGAATAGAAACAGCAGTTCAAATTGAATAATCTAGAAATTCAAATTAATCAGAAGCTTATTAAATGCAATAATGAGACGTGTCTACTTTAAAAAGTGGAAGGGTACTTGGATAGCATTAATAAATAAACTCACAAGCACCTAAATCATAGAAAAGAATCATCTTACTTTGTTTTCACCAATCATACTCCAAACAGATTGTGAAATTGCTTAGGAATCCTGATTTGGTCCAATGGAAGGATTTCAAAGATGGCAATACAACTGGAGAGGTAAAGAGACTGGCCACAGCTACAAGGTATGTAGTAGCAAAACTAAGAATAGGACCCAGTTGAATCTCAACTAAAAACAAACTAGTTGTCATTTGCAGTCAAGTAGATTCAGAGTCATGGAGACCCATGCCTGTCAGGGTTTTCAGTGGCTGTGTTTTCAGAAATGGATTGCTAGGATTTTTCTTATGAAATGTCTCTGTGTGAACTTGAACTCACAACCTTTTGGTTAATAGCCGAGTACATTAACCATTTGCATCACACAGGGACTCATGTAACATTTCACACTCCCTAATATTCAAAGTCAGATCACAAATTCAGCCCAGTACAGCCCAGTGGTGCATCATGTCTGGGTATGAGAGAGACCATTATCCTGGGAGGCTCTCCCCACATTCTTAGCCAATTGTAGTCTTAGTCATCTTCCCACTTACTTTATGAAATGTCCCTCGATCCCTGCATCAAAATCAACTGCTCTCGCTGTCAAATTCCCACTGCATTCAGCTATTAGTCCTATTTCATTCAGTCTTATATTATAATTATGTGTTTACACATCTGTCTCCCTCACTTCTTGAGAGTAAGAATTGATCCAGTTTATCTATGATTGTTTTCTATGAACACTGAAGGCAATACTTTACAGTTAGTAAATACTTAGTAGGTTTAATTCTACTAACATTTATCTCTGCATGAATGGGGCAGTCAGATGAATTTCTTTTCAGTAACATTTAAACAGATTACCTAATCTACCACTAAACTTGGCCCTTTGAACCTGGTGTTGTTGATAAGTGCTGTCCAGTTAGAATCAACTTCTGAATAGCTGCTGGGGAATTTGAACCACTGACCTTGCAATTCAAACCAACTTTGCAGTTTGGTGCATTATCCCACAGCACTACACCAGGACTCTGCTAAGCAATTAGTTCTTTTCTACGTGCTATCAGTCTCACAATGTTGAAATGTGACTAACAGTATAGCCCACATGTCAGTTGCAGTCCACATTTCTATCCTTGCTTGTTCTAGACAGCTTCTATTCATGTTTTTCTCAGTGATCTTACAAATGTGCACAGATTCAACTATCACCCACAGAACAACTCCCAATTTCACACTTTTGGCCCTAGGGGTAGGCAACCTTTTTTCTGCCAAGGGCCATTTGGATACTTACAACATCACTTAATATAAATTTATGTTACTATGAAAATAGCTCTGAGATTTCTTGATTTTGAGTCCCACCTGTGGTTGCCTTGGAAGACCAGACCACATGATTTCATGGCTTATACAACCAATGGTTTGGATGTTCCCCACCCCTGATCTAGATCCTAAATTCCCTAACAATACTTCTATCAACTCACTACATGTAGCCACCTGAATGTCCCACCCACTGAACCCACCGCTAACAAGTTGATTCTGACTCATAGCACTTCTCTGTAGGACAAAGTAGAAATGTTCCTTAGGGTTTCTGAGACTAAATCTTTATGGGAGCAAATAGCCTCTTCTTTATCCTGAGGAGCAGCTGGTGGATTTGAATCGCTAACCTTGCAGCCCAATGTTTAAGCCATCTGGCCACCAAGGCTCCTTAAATGTCCCACAGGCAACTCAAACTCAACATGACAACCATTTCCTCAAAATTCATACCTGTACTCTTAGGCCAGTAGGTGATAGCTACTTGGTGTGGTCTGAAGGACCTGGAAACCCTCTACCTAGCATAACATTTTCACTATGAAGGTTATTCTGTGGATTCAGATGCTATAGCTTCAAAAATCTCTATTGAATACAATGTTAGCTACCACTGAGTGGACCCAGATCCCATGTATGAAATGCTCTCTGTTCTGTTCCCTATGATTGGTGCAGATGGGAACCTTGCGATCTATAGGGTTTTCATTGTCTGATTTTTTTGAAGTAGATGGCCAGACCTTTCTTCCTAGTCCGCTTAGTCTGGATACCTCACTGAAACATGTTCAACATCCTAGCAACTGGCAGGTGGGTTAAGGTACATTGGCTGGGAATTAAACTTGGGACTCCTGTATCGAAGGTGAGAATTTTACCGCTGGGCCACCACTGCCCCTAAATTAATGCTAGTAGATGTACTGTGTCTCCACTTCTTAGTAATGCATGGAAGGAACAAGGTCTGACAACTCTATTCCACCAAATGAGAGAAAGTCAGTAACAAGTACTAAAGGGAAAACAACATCTATTTTAAATCTATGCCTTGGTCTAAACCCACAGAGGGCCCATTTTCTTCTCTCTGCTAAGGTTAAGCTAGGAAAAAGGACCTTCTCAAAAAGGTATCAAAACATAACATGGATCATTCAATGCATCTTCCCCCAATCCAAATGTAAACATATGCATTTGTCCCCCCCCCCCCACACACACACACACAAATACATAAAGGCAAATACAGATGAGATTTTATATAAATGAACATTAAGGCCAAACTTATTCAATGAAATCAAAACTATAGCCAGAAACACGAGCAATAATCTGAAAGATTCGAAGTATTCAAATTGTGGTGTTAGCTAACAAGAACTGTTGTTGTTGTTGTTGTTGTTAGGGTCCACCCAGTTGGTACCAACCCATAGCGACCTTATGCACAGCAGAATGAAACACTGACCGATCCTGCACCAACCTCACTACAGTTGCCACCCTTGAGTCCATTGATGCTGCCACTTGGCCTATCCATCTCATTGGCGGTCGTCCTCTTTTTCTCTGACCCTCCACCTTACCAAACATGAGATCCTTCTCCAGTGACTTGTCTCTCCTGACAATATGTCTGAAGTATGAGAGACGAAGTTTGGCCATCTTGGCCTCCAAGGAGCACTCTGG
>NW_006408781.1:2462455-2471608 GCF_000296735.1 Chrysochloris asiatica
GTTGTTTATTGGTCCAGTGGTGAGGATTTCTGTTTTCTTTACATTGAGATGTAATCCATACCAAAGGCTGTGGTCTTTGATCTTCATCAGTAAATGTTTTAAGTCCTCTTCACTTTCAGCAAACAAGGTTGTATCATCTGCATATCTCAGGTTGTTAATGAGTCTTCCTCCAATCCTAATGCCATGTTTTTCTTCATAGAATCCAGCTTCTCAGATTATTTGCTGAGCATACAGGTTGAATAAGTATGGTGAAAGAATACAACCTTGTCACACACCTTTTTTTAATTTTAAACCATTCAGTGTTCCCATGTTCTGTTCGAACAACTGCCTCTTGGTGCAGGTGCAGATTCCTCATGAGCATAATTAAGTGTTCCGGAATACTCATACTTCGCAATGTTGTCCATAGCTTGTCATGATCCGCACAATCAAAAGCCTTTGCATAGTTAATAAAGCACAGGTAAACATCTTTCTGATAGTCTCTGATTTCAGCCAAGATCCATCAGACATCAGCAATGATATCCCTCATTCCACAGCCCCTTCTGAATTTGGCTTGAACCTCTGGAAGTTCTCTGTCAATGTATTATCTTTAGCAAATCTTTACTCACATGAGATATCAAAGACATTGTCCGATGATTTCAATATTCCATTGGGTCACCTCTATTTGGAATGGGCACAAATATGGATCTCTTGCAATCAGTCGGCCAGATAGTTGTCTTCCAAATTTCTTGGCAAAGATGAGTGAGTGCCTCCTGCCCCCTCACTTTCTTGAAAGATTTCAATTTTTTATAATAACAAATTTTGTAATAATAAGAACTAGGACTAACAAAAGAACAAGGAGCCCAGGTAGCATAGTGAATCATAAGGCAGGCTGCTAACCATAGGATCAGTAGTTGAAATCTACCAGCCACTCTGTGAGAGAACAATGAGGCTTTCTGCTCCCATAAAGATGTACAGCCTCGGAACCCCTATAAAGGGTCGCTATGAATCAGAACCTACTCAGCAGCACACAACCAACCAAAGAACAGGATGTGGGGTGGCTCTGTGGTTGCTATGAGTCACAACCAGTTTAACAGCACTTAACAATAACAGAAACAAAAATCACTGTTAGAAGAAATACAGTCAGAATACTCCATCACCAGGAAAGACAGGTTGCTAGTGAGAGATATTAGTTGGTAAAGTAGAGGGTCAGTGAAACCAGGGAAACACTCAGGTAGGTGGGTTGACACAAGAGCCTCAACATACCAACATCATGAGGACAGTGAAGGACTGGGCACCATTTTGTTCTGTTATCTATGAGGTCACCATGAGTCAGAGCCAACCCCACCACAAGCAACAACAACAGAAGTTTTCCAGAGGAAGGGAGAACTAACAAAAGTGAAGCATTGTTCAAACATGACTGCTTACAGCCCCAGGAGAATGTCTGAAAGAGGAGAAAGAAGTGGGTTGCCAGACACCTTGTCGTGTGTGCCTCAGTGCATAACTGCACACCATATCTGTGGGGCTGATAAGTGAGAACCTTTAGCACCAGTAAGCAGAGGCATATCTAGGTATGGCTCATTCCCTGGGTGCCAATGAGGAGTTTCTATTCACCATGTTTCTATTCAGTTTCTATTACCAGCTAGGAGAGATCATTCAGCAATTTAAAAATGCCACAGGTGCCATTTTCAGTAAATACACCTCTGCCAGCAAGTGGTCCTTCTCCTCTACATCCCCACTCCCACCCCGATTTCTCCTCCCTCCATCCCCATAGTTCAGAATTCATCACTCCAATTATCTGGTCTAAGAGCAGCAACAGACTTTGTGGGCCCTGATGTCCTAGCCTGCTCTCGTTCTGCCCTGAATGCAAACAATCAGTCATAATTTGTTTTATTGGAAATTGGTGGGTATATAGCAGAGAATCTGCAAAGATTAAAACATAAATAAATAAGTTCCCTCCAGAAGGCTGTCTTAATTTTTCTATCTATGACTTAAGGCCTCTGTTTCCCTTTCCTTAAGGCTTTCTTAAGCCCCTCTATGCCCTTGACCTCCCTTTATCCCCACCCTTAAGCATGTTAGCCAACATCTCTTCTCTCCTCTCCCACTGAAACAAAGCAGAAGAGCATTTTAGTCTATTCTCTTCCCCTCTCCCACCCCACAAAAATCACTATTAAAGATTCTGATTTCATTCAAAGAAGTGCTTTGTTTTATCACTTAACACTGACTATTTGCAGTCTCTTAAAATTGGTTGAATCATTAGACTAACTAGACTGCCTTTGGCACTGCCTTGCCTTTGAATTTTTGCTCTTTAAAACAGTCCTATGAAGACATAGATGGTTTCACTGGCCCCCATAACTTTGTTAGTTGAGACTGACTTAAAATATATCTACAAGTTTTTGCTTAATGAAAACTGCCAGCCTGCCCGCATGTTTGCCTGTTACCTTGTTCCTTTCCTAAATGCTTAGATCTGTAGACATAATATGCTCCAAACTAGTTTCTGTTTGGGATGCAGCCAATCTCCCAGCTAGTGACTTTATCAGGGATCTTCTGAGAGTTCTCCCTCAGGGCTTGAGAAGCTTGCTTTCCCTCTAAGCTAGGCTTATGACCAGGATTCACTGAGTGGGCTTTGATAGAGCGCTCTCAGCCCTGCCTACTGATGTTACTCACAGCTGAACCCTAGAATAGCATTCTGGGCTGAAAAATGTGTCCTGGGTCATCATTTGCCAGCAGAGTTCCCCTAGTTTAAGTAGTGAAGATAGTCTTCCTACAATGGGGCAGCTTTGTCCTCCAGAACTGAGGGAGCCAGCGTTCACTCCCAACTAGGAGTGAATAAAATATGTTAGATGTGAAAGGTATATAACTCAGTGTTATTCAAAGTGGGGGGGTGGGGAGCAAATATCTAGAAATAAAACTGTATTTCCACAGTCTCATAGAATAAGTAAGCATCTTGTACATACAACATACATGTATAGCTAGATTGCAGAATATGACAAACCTTTTGAAATCATATATGTAAAGAAAAATGATACATTTCTTGAAAAAACAATAATTAGAAGTGTTCATGTCATTCAAATTATCTCTTCAATGGTTCAGTGTGAAAACCATTTTTATTAGATAAGGTCCATAGGAAAGGAGATAAATTAACCTTTTTAATGTCACTGTATCTCATTCTAATAAACAATCACATTTCAGTCTCTATAAATATGAGGCTATTTCCTCTGAGGACTGTTTGATTTACATAATAACCAGTTACTGTGAAGTGTACACGAGCTTATGGCCACTCCCTGTGTGTCAGAGTAGAAAGGTGCTCCATAGGATTTTCAATGACTTGATTTTTCAGAAATAGGTTACCAGACCTTTCTTCCAAGGTGCCTCTGGGTGGACTTAAATCTCTAACCTTCTTGTTAGCCACCAAGTGTGTTAACGGTTTGCACTACCCAGGAACTTTGATTTATGTATTTATTGTTGTTAAGTGCTTTAGAGCTGGTTCCAACTCATAGTGTCCCTGTATAAGGGTTTTGAGGCTTTAAGTCTTCAAGAGAATAGAAAGCCTCATCTTTCTCCAGCAGAGCTGCTGGCAGGATCGAACTATGGACCTTGTGGTTCGAAGTCAAGTGCTTAGAGTATGGAGTCACTGCATACCTTATACAATACAGATTGATTAAATTGTGTGTTTAATATGCAGGTTGGAGTTCTTCTAATGCTCCATGTGTTTACTTAGTAGCTTTTGAAAATTGTTCATGGAGAAATTTCTATCCCTGTGCATGCAAATGAAAAATGTTATTGCCTTCCCTGTTAAGTATGCAGCTGCTAATTGAAAGTTGTCAGTTCAAACCCACCAGCTAATCTTTGGGGAAAAGACTTGGCATAAAGAAAACAGCCTAGAAATCTCTCTAGGGCAGTTCTACTCAGTCACACAGGTACACTATGAGTTGAAATTGACTAAATGTTGCTGTTGTTATGTGCCGTGGAGTCGGTTCCGACTCATAGCAACCCTGTACAGGGTTTCCGAGGCTGTAAATCTTTACGGGAGCAGAAAGCCTCATCTTTCTCCCACGGAACAGCTGGTAGTTTCAAACTACGCTACCAGAGCGTACCAACAAAATCAAGAAGGGAAGATTATTCCCAGAGGCAGACTTTTTTATGCAAGTTCTACCAGACTCTTAATCTGTCTTACAACAACTATTGTATTTGTTGTTGTTGTTAAGTGTCATCAAGTCAGTTCCGACTCATAGTGACCCTGTGTAGGGTTTTTGAAAAGTGGCTGGAAAGTTTGAGCTGCCGACTTTGTGGTCTAGTGCTTATCCTATGGTGCCACACCAGGATTCCTACAACAAGTGGAGAGCTCATTTATTCTTAAATTTTAAATATTAAGATTAGTGAAAAGTACGAAATACTAATTTCGTATTTTCCGTCTGCCATTACCTATGCTTAGAATGCTCTTTTGCGACTACTGTTCATAGCCAAGTCTCACTCTCCCTCATCAATAAATGAAAATTTAAAAACTTAAATAAAGAACAAATTACCAAAAGAACTGTTAAGAAGCTTTAATTGTTCATTTCAAACCCTGGTTAGAATTGAACGGTTCATTTAAACTCCCAAACCATGAGCTGATGGGAAAATAAGTGTGATGAAAGGCAAGTGTATTGTTTACTGAAATTTTGGATGTTGAAAAACTGAGTACTAAGTGGGGAAATGGGTCCCCATCCACCCTCAGGACTCCCCGGTTGGTCTAAAAGCATCAGTTGTCTAAAAGGAAAGTTGTCCATTTGGATCTTACTACCCCTCTGAAGTAAGTAAAAGTGAGCTAGGCAAAGGGTCTTCACAGAAATGTGGGACACAAATGCATCTGGGGACCACACAAATGACTGTACTGTTCTCTAAAAGTGCAAAACTCAGAGAAAGGAATCTCTTATCTCAAAACTTCTTCTCTACTAATCTTGCAAAAAAACAAAACCCACCAAGCTTTCTCTGCTAATACTTCAGGACGAAAGTGGGAGTCACCCAAACTGATAACGATCAAGCTTAAATACTGTTTTTAGAGAAAATCTTTTTACTCCTTTCCTCTAGGGGGACCCTTATTTGGACTCTCAAGGAATTCATTTTGATTAAAACATGATTTAATAAAGATAAATCTAGGGCAGTCTGCATAGTTTTCTATCACCACAAAGTTAATGATGAAAACATATCTGGCCATGTTAGAAATCCATTAGAATAAATTAATGGTTCCACTGACATACTCAAAATAAATATATGTCTCTCATAAATGTAATTAAATAATTCAGTGGAAAAATTAAATGTTGAAACAATTACCCACATGGTTTAAAGCATTACAAAAATATTATGGAAAAGAAAAATGGAAGCTGTTGCTAATAGAACATGGGGATTTTTATGTCAGTTTTTCATTTGTTTTTTTCTCTCTCTCATTCACTTTATATTGGAAAAAAAAAGAGAAAATAAGATGCATGAAATGTCTTATAAATGACATTATTGTTGCTGTTGTTGTTAAGTGCCATCAAATCGTGTCCGACACATAGCGGCCTTGTAAGGGTTTCCAAGGAGCATCTGGTGAGTTTGAACCACCAATCTTGCCGTTCAAACCAACTTTGCAGTCCAGCTCATTAACTCCCAGTGCCACACCAGGACTCCGTACGTGACATTATGTACTTACACTTCCATCATCCCATTTGATTATAAAATCCTCATACATCCATTTTATCGATAAAGTAAAAAGTAAAGCTTGAAAATGTCAGGTAACTTGTCCAAGACCTTCCTATGGGCCTTACCTAATAGGTATGGCTTTGATATCACTCTGCCTCACACCTGCACCCTCAGTTCCACACTACTTCTCTGCAGAAGGCTCCAGCTGGCAACTTAACCGCTCCCATCCTTGCCCTATCTCCTCCCATGCTGTGTTGTTGTTGTTATATATCTTCGGTTGAATCAGTTCTGACTCATAGCGACCCTGTATAGGGCTTCTGAGGAGCAGCTGGTGGGTTTGAATCACCAACCTTGTAGTTCAAACTGATCTTGTGCTCCAATCGTTATCCTACAGTGCCACAACACAGCAGTCAAGAAACATAGATTTCCTCTTTCTGGCCCCATGAATGTATCCTTGACTTATGTTTATTGTTTCATCTATAAATGTAAAGGATAACAATGTAAAAACTGATTTTGAAAAAATGGAGCAAGCAATTCAGTTGGGGGCTCTATGTCAGAGCTTAAATCTATTAATACAATTCCCTAGTGGTGAGAAGGTACTGGGAGGGCAGCCAGCAGTAAACGGGAGTGGGTGTGGGAAAATGCACAAGAAACAAGAAAAGCTGCTAAAAAAGACTGGCCATATGTAGCAAATTACAAATTATCTGGCTGCAAATATAATTTCTGCTGCCCAAAGCCTCTTTAGGGAGCACACCTCAGACGGGCTGCAAGAAATACAGGGTAGGACTCAGTGATTGTTCCAAACCATTCTCAGGTTGGATCTGCTCTAAGTATAGTGGTCCAGAGGTAGACCACCATCATTAGTGGCTGTCTAGTCAACCCCGGCTCATGGCTACTTTATGTATACCAGAGCAAAACACTGCATTGCCCACCCCAGTACCTTCTTCATGTCTGAGTCCATTATTGTAGCTATTGTGTCAATTCATCTCAAGGAGGGATTCCTTCCTTTTTGCTAACCCTCCATTTAATTAAACATGACACCTTTCCTAGAAATCAGTCTTTCTTGATGAAGTGTCCAAGGTAAGCAAGTCAAAGTTTACCATCCTTACTCTAAGGAACATTCTGGTTTTATTTCTTCCAAGACTGACTTTTCAGAGATTGATAACCTCATGTTGTAGAACTAACATATCGACATCATATTACTAGAGATCAAGATAATGATATTGTCCCAGGAGTCTCTCTCATCTCAGCTCAGCTTCCAACACCCTGATATAATCCAAACCTGGGTGATTTCTACAAATGTACAAAAAGACTTCATTAGTATAAATGTATGGTTTTCAGATAACAAACACTTAAAAGAGAATACTTGCACTCTAAGTAATAAAGACTACCTTATCCAAGAATGCTTTCTGCTGAAGTAGAAGTAGTCAAGAAATACTTGACTTGTCTCAAAGCCCCTTACCCATTAAATACTTCCTCCATTATCCTGAAATTCCTAGATCACTTTCCCATTTGGAATAACACTCACAAAAGTCCCTTTTAAGATGTAAACACAATCTTTTTTTTTTTTAAATAAATGTTTTATTGTGAATTGTGTGATAGTCTACACGGGAGAACATTAGTCCTACATCCATTCTGTCATCTGTAGTTTCATTGGCATAGTTACCGTCCTGTCCATGCATCCTCACCAAAGGGTGTACCCTGCAAACCTGCCCTCCCTCCCCCAAGTCTTCAGCCCCTTTCCCTCTCTGGATCCCAAGTCCAGCCACTCCATCTCTTCACGTCGTCCTCTCTGCCTCCATCTCAGGCCTCACTGTTTCTCTGGGGAGGATCCCGCTCTCCGCTCTTCTCCATTGATGTTCCTAGGGCCCTCCGCTCCTAGACTGAAAAGTTAATCACTCCCCTCCTTGCTACAAAATGTCTACCTTTAGATTTCCAACCCTCACAACCAGTCCTGATAACAATTATTCACTATTGCATCACAAGAGACCCATCTGTATTTCATTTCATCAGCCCTTCCTGGACAGGCTGGATACTATTCACTGGAGACGCTACCTTCCTCCACATCCTTTGTATCTAGGTTCCCTCTGGAAAGCTTGTAAGCCAGTCACTTCTTACCTTTGTATCCCTCCCCCCATTTTGGGTAGCCAATGTCCAAGTTGCCCATCCCTGTCTACTCTTTGTGTGGAGGGGGTGGAAATAGTTCTTGCAGCAGGGATTTGTTTCCTCTTTTGAGCTACTGCATTTATAGGTGTAGGTCATGTTTATCGAATTGTATCAGATGACACTTTTTTCCTCTTCTTTCTTCTTTGGGTTGAACTCTGTTCATCCAGTCATTGAAGCCAGGTCAAGTGGGTATCATCTGCAAGTGTGGGTGTTCTTGCGTTTGTCCACCCTCTTTTTATCGGCCACCCCACTCTCCATTCTAGTCCTCTGTGGCTGTGTCATTGACTCTGTGCCCATGAGTCCCCAGGTCTTGCCTCTCTGCTGGACAACCAGGTCTTCATCCGGGTTCACAGCAATTTGCTGAACGATGTAGGGCTTAGCTCACCACTTCATTGATGCTCTTCGGTCACTTCCCCTTATGGGTGACGTGCGTGGTCGCCAATCGAAGCGTATATTTCCATTGCGTCTTAGTCTTGGAAGAGGATTTGCACTGAGAGGACCTGATCAATTGTCCTGATGTCTCCTGGGCAAGCAACCTACATGTTCTTGTGGTAATAGTCGGACTGCCCTTATTTTTTTCTATTTTTCCTGTAGGTCCTTCTTTCAAGAAGTATCTTCTGGTTTTCTAGCTGCTCCCGGCTGGTCTGCTTGTCCTTTCAAGTGGAAAATTTCGCGTCTCTGAATGTCTGGATGTGGTTCAGGCTTCCACCTATACTCCCCTGTAATGCAGAGGCTCCTCAGGAAACCTCCTTCACAGGACACATTGTAGCCCCATTTTAGGTATTCCAATCAGTTATAGGCAGAAGATGGACTTACAAGCTTTCCATGGTGATGTTTCTGGCTATTCCTTTCTCTCCCCCTCCAGTGTCTGTTTTATAATATAATGCAAGGAAAACCATGATTCAAAAGATAGCCAAGTATCTTAACATTATTCCCCCCTTTTACCCATTCTATCTATGTCTCAGTCTCTGTATTCCAGAGCTCTGTTGTTCTAAAGCTGTGCCTACATCACTTTTTACCTCTGTCCCATTTAGCCCATTCATACCTGTCTAATTGTTCTCCTATCTGCTTTGTTCTTCGATTCCCCTCTCCCTACTTGTATATTGCCCCACTCCCCAATACCCAAATTATCCTGTGTCTATTTCCTGCCCTGTGCTCCACCTTCCCCTCCCGCCCCTATCCCTACCCCTATGTCCTAGCAACCAGCTAAGAATCCACTTTAGTGGATTAGTATGGGTTCTTTTTCTTAGTCTTTTACATTAGTATGCAGTATTTTTCCTTTTGTGACTGACTAATTTCACTCAACATAATGTCCTTAAGGTTCATCCATGTTAGGAAGTGGCATGCAGC
>NW_006408781.1:2476149-2489303 GCF_000296735.1 Chrysochloris asiatica
GGCCTATAGGGCCTCGAACCTCTGACCAGTCTTACACGGTCCGCAACAGGTAAATTTTTTCCATCCTTTAACTTTTAGTCTGCTTTTGTCTTTGTATGTAAAGTGTGTCTCTTACAGGCAGCATATTGATGGATCTTGTTTTCTTATCCATTCTTCCACTCTTTGTCTCTTCACTGGTGCATTCAATCCATTGTCATTCAATGTAATTATCAATAAGTATGAATTGATTGCTGTCATTATGTTACATTTTTGTCGGCACTGATCGTTCTTTGGTTCTGCTTTCTTTCTTGCATTGGCTTTATGTCCTTTGGGTTGTTTCTGGTCGGTTTCCTCCTAGTTTCTCTGTTCATCTATTCTGCTTGGGAATCGTTTTTACGATATGTTGTGGAGTGTTAACTTTCTTTGGGGTTACCTTGTAGTCTATTAACTTTTCTCTGCATTTAGGATACTCCATTGTAACCTGTAATTTACCTGGCATCCTCACCACCTGGGCTTCCATTGCTGTATTTGTCCCTTCTTTGACATTGATATGTTTTTGGCCTTCAGTTGATCTCCCCGTTCTTCTGATTTTGTCGTTGTAGTCTCATTCTGTTCTGGATTCCACTATCTGTTGGATGTGTTCCAGGTGGTATTGCCATACTTGTCAATCTCTGTTTGTTGTCTGTTCTTGTTGGTTCTTTGTCCACAGAACTCCCATTAGGATGTTTTGAAGTGCTGGGTTGGTTTTGATAAAATCTCTCAAATTCTGTTTATCCTGGAATGTTTTGATAGACCCATCATATTTGATTGATAATTTTTGCTGGATAGACGATTCTTGTTTGACAGTTTTTTTCTTGCAGAGCTTTATATATGTCTCCCCATTGCCTTTTCACCTGCATGGTTTGTTCTGAATTGTCAAAGCTTAATCTTATTTGCTTGCCTTTATAGGTTATATTTCTCTTCTCCCTGGCTGCGTTTAACATTCTTTCCTTGTCTTTGATTTTTGAGAGCTCGATTATTATATGTATTGGAGATTTTCTTTTGGGGTCTATCCTTCCTGGAGTACGTTGGGCTTCTTGAATGTTTATCTTCTCGTCTTTCAAGATGTTAGGGAAATTTTCTTCCAGAAGCTCTTCAAGATCTCTTCTGTGGATTTCTCTGTTTCTTCTTGTTCCGGAATGCCAATACTTCTTACATTATTCCTCTTCATGTTATCCAACATGAATCTTACTCTCTTCAGATTGTTTTATCCTTTTAGCTGCTTGCTCTTCTACCTTGGCAATATTGAGCTATTCGTCTTCCAGTTTGCTAGTTCTGGCTTCCATCTCTTCTAGTCTGCTCCTTTTCCCTTTCAGGCTATTGTCTATTTCTGATCTCTTATTATTGATCACCTGGACATCTTTTTGCAGTTGAATTGTTTCCAATGCTGTGTCAATCCTATTTGATTGTTCCTGCAGTATTTTCCTTACTTCTTCCTTATTTTCCTCGACCCCTTTTCGGATTATTTGAATTTGTTTACATATCATTCTTCTGAATTTCCTCTCAGGCATATCCAGAACCTGCTTCTCCTCCTCTATAAAGCCTTTGTCTGTCTCCAGCTCATTTGAGTCAGCTCCTTTCTTCTGCTTTTGGATATGTTTCGATAAAGTTGATTGCTTCTTATTGGTCATGGTTATTGTTTATTATTATTATTATTATTATTATTATTAATAGTAATATGATCAGGAGATGGGCTTCCCTTTTCATCTGTAATGTGTAGCAGATGTTGTTGGGTCTTGTCTTAGTGGTAGAGTATTATGTTGTAGCTTGGCTATTTGGCCACGATTGCTGCTTCTTCTTATGGGATGTAGGGAGGATAAGTTCTCACCTCCAGGAGGGATGGGTAATCAAAAGTACTAAAAGCAGAAGTAATATAAATGCATGGACAGAAATCACCACATTGGAGCAGATATGTGGCTTTGGTTAACTTTTTCTGTTCCCTGTCCCGCCAGAACTGCCGCTGGAGGATCCCCACTGCTAGCTAGGAGTGGGGGCAGGGGGCTTAGATGCAGAGACAGATGGGGGATAATGGATGATGTCAAAAAGATGCCTCCGGCTTTCTCCCACTCTCTGTGCATGGGTGAGCTGCACCTGGCTGATTTTTACTGGGATCTCAAGCCAGGGCAGGGAGATTTGGGGGGGGGGGGGGAAGCTATGTCGCTTCTTGCTGCCTCTTTGTCCAGAGATTGCCCCTGCCCTTTTTCCCCCCTCCTGCTGGAGACACCGCTTTCCCAACAGCTGGCCTTGGCCCCACCCTCAAAACTCTGCAGTCGCAGGAGCGACCCAGGATCCCACAGGCAAGAGTCCCCAAATGCATGCCTTTCTTTATCCTTAGTAGCACAATTTCTCAAAAATGTGAGTGAGTTCAGGAGACTTTATGATAGTTTAAAAGCCGTGGGACTGGTATATGAACGTTTCCTTAGTGAGATCCCACTCGTTTTTCACTGGAGCCCACCCCTACCTGACTTTCCTGGCTGTCCTGTAGTACCAGAAGTCCCTGTAAACATAATCTTGAAGAATTAGACCAAAGATATTGTTACTAGCCCAAGATGGTGTTAATACCATCAATGAACACCAGAGGCTTAACAATAGTAATAATTAAGAGGCTTAAAAATAATAATAATTAAGTCAGGGAAGAGGCCCAATGATACCAAAGATTCAGAAAGGGTAGAAGAGTTAACTATTACCCCAAGAACAAAGCTGTTCTGGGGCATCCCTATATACAATACTAGTAGCCCTATGATGTTTTGGTATGGCGCTATAAGATAAACATTGGACTGCTAACCATAGGTCGGCAGTTCAAACCCACAAAACAATCACTCCTAAACAGGGTCACTATGAGTCAGAACGGACTTGGTGACACTTAATAACAAACAAGCCTATGCTGTTGCTATTATGAGCTGCTGTTGCAGTGGCACCAACTCATGTTGACCTCAGGCATAACAGAAGAAAACACTGCCTCAGCCTGCACCATCCCCAGGATGAGGTGTGAATCAGGGTTTCACTGGCTGATTTTTGGAAATAAATTATCAGCCCTTTCTTCTTTGACCATTTTAGCCTGAAGTCTGAAACCTATTCAGGGTCATAGCAACACCCAAGTCTCCACTAACAAATGGGTGTCGGCTTTGCGTGAGATGCATCAGCTAGGAATGAATCCTAGTCTCCTGAGCGGAAGCTGAGATTTCAGTCACTAAACCATCACAGAGCGACGCTGTTGCTAGCTGTACTACAGTAAATTCCAACTCAGGACAACTTGCTGTGACAGAGTAGCACTGCTCCATAGCTTTTTCCTGGCTGAAATCTTTATGGAAGCAGTCCGCCAGGTCTTTCTTCTGTGGATGGATTTGAACTCCCTGCTATTAGTTTAGCATCCAGCTATACAACAATAGCCCTTTATTCTAGCTTGGTTCACTAGACAAGACAGAAAACAGGTCATAGTCCAGTGCACAGCAGCATATGCCACTTCATAAGCAAACATCACAGTTGCCACAACTTACAAGCACATCTCATGGTTTTATCCGGTAAATGCCAACTGTGTACTTCCTCCCACTCTTCCTCTGTTACTGGCTGGTAGTGAATCTTGATAGCTGGGGAGGAGTGTATGCAGATAGTTACACTAGCGTTCCTCTATTCAAGGGAGAGGGCCTACAGCTGGGACTTGCTCTTTTCACCTAAGCACAAGGACTTCCCAATCACAGCACCCTGACCCTGAAACAGCCAGATTCTGAGAAATTAAACATGAATTCTCCTTTCAGAGTCTGCGGACCCTGGGTACATATTTCATATAAAACAGGATTTGTTTTGACATTTAGACAACATCTTAGTAAGATTTCTGTTAGGTAAAGAAAGCCTTGACTGATTTTGCATTTCTGCATGGCTTCACTATTTTTTGACAGACAAAAAAAGATACACCCAAATTTTTACTTGCCTTAGATACTTAGATACCCAGAAATAAATTGAGGGCTCAATACATAGACGAACTCATCCCAGCTTTTACCGCCAAATTCTGACCTCTTTTTTTTTTTTCACCATTTATTTTTGGGTATTACAACTTTTGCAATTAAGTGGTATAAAACTCATGAGCTAAGTAATAATTAAGATTTTAGAAGCCATGTTTCTCTCCACATAAAATGTGTTGCAAACACTGTGATGACTACACTGGAATGTACGCAGGGACAGGCACCATGGGCCCTGGGTGCTGGCTGTGACCTGCCACTGAGGGCAAAGTTCTAAGGCCCAAAAGACATGCAACCCCTCAGGGCCTGTTTTGTGTCTCTACTGAGAGGTGCTGATTGGGAACTTTCTAAGGGCCATTCCAGATGCCTGGTTCTATATTTAGATGAATTCATTAAAGGGCATTTTGTCATCTTTCTACTTCCTCTCTTCAGAAATCTTTTTCATCTAAAGTATGTGTCTAAAACGAGTAGCAGAGACAAGAGGTGATGACACAGTTCACATCAGAAAATAATGTGAAAACGGAGCTGAGCAGACAGACTTCAGGAGCACCAGGATCTGCGGGGCCACATTCTGACTTTAAATGCCTCAGTTCACATACAGATCTAACTGACCACAATAAAGGTCTTTTTTCTTTGAACCTACAATTATCTTTTTTTCTCCCTTTCTTTGTAATTATCCTCAAAAGTACAAGTTGCTTATGGACCTGCAGCCCTATGTTGGCCTCTCAATGAATGTGCTTGGTAACATTGCCTGCTGGTGTTTGTTGTTGTTGTTGTTATTAGGTGCCATCCAGTCGGTTCCGACTCATAGCAACCCTATGCACAGCAGGGTTGTGAAACACTGCCTGATCCTGGGCCAATCTCACTATTGTTGCCACGCTTGAGCCCATTGATGCTGCCACTTTGCCAATCCATCTCTCTGGAGGTCTTCCTCTTTTTCTCTGACCCTCTACCTTACCAAGCATGATATCTTTCTCCAGCAACTGGTCCCTCCTGAAATTATGTCCAAAATATGAGAGATGAAGTTTGGCCATCTTGGCCTCCAAGGAGCACCCTGGCTGCATTTCTTCCAACATAGATCTGTTTGTTCTTTTGGCAGCCCATGGCACTTTTGATATTCTCCTCCAACACCATAACTCAAAAGCATCAATTCTTCTACTGTCTTCCTTATTCACTGTCCAGATTTTGCATGCATATGAGATTATTGAAATTTAAGTCAGGCACACCTTAGTCCTCAAGCTGACATCTTTGCTCTTCAACACTTTAAAAAGGTCTTGTGCAGTAGATTTGCCTAATGCAATACTTCGTTTGATTTCTTGACTGCTGCTTCACTGAATGTTGATGGTTGATCCAGGAAATATGAAGTCCTTGACAACTTCAATCTTTTCTCCATTGATAAGAATGTTGTTTATTGGTCCAGTGGTGAGGATTTTTGTTTTCTTTACATTGAGATGAAATCCATACCAAAGGCTGATTAAATCAACCCCCAACTCAAGACAACAAAATGAAATGGTATCTGGTCTTGCATCATCTTCCTGGTATTTGAGCCCAGTGTTTTGGCTATTGTGTCACTCTATCTCACTAAGGCTTTATGTCTACTTTACCAACCATAATGTTCTTTTTCAGAGGTGTTTCTTGATCATGTGTCCAAAGTAAGCAAGTTGAAATCTCACCATGCTTGCTTCTAATGAGCATTCTGGATACATTTCTTCTAAGACTGATTTGTTCAGTCTTCTGGCACTTCACAGTATAATTAATGTTCCCTGACAATACTACACCCAGGAAAAATACTGAAAATATTGAGATCCCAACTAATCAGAATGAACACACAACCAAGACCATAGACATCAGCTTGAATGTCATATAGACACAAGTATCAGCTGAGTATTAGTTGCCCATCTCATACTCCTAGTCTGGTAGTCTGGCTCCTTTCAGAGAAAGGAGAGATAGTCACAGCTTGGATGATCCTGGGCCTGCAGTTCTGGCCTTGTGATGGGATCATGTTCTAGTGATGTGATCTACATACAAAACTCTTTAATTGAAAAGATAGACAAGTTCAGTGAAGAGAATGAAGACTATTCTTTAAAATGTGTCCTGTTTCTTTCTCTTTTTTCTACCTATTCCTAGAGAAGGACATCATGGAGGGTCAGAGAAAAAAAGGAAGGCCCACAACAACCTGGACTGACACAGTGGCAGCAACAATTGTGAGGATAGTGGAGGACTGCTTCATTCTGTTGCTCATAGAGTCACTAAGAGTCAGACCAAACTTGAAGGCAACTAACAATACCAACATCGATCTCTTTATTTTAATAATGGTACTACTGTTAGTTGCCATTGAGACAGGTCTGAATTGTTGTTGTTGTTAGGTGCCATTGAGTCAGTTCTGACTCACAGTGATGCTATGCATAACAGAATGAAACACTGCCTTGTCCTGCACCATCCTCACAATCATAGTTACACTTGAGCCCATTGCTGCTGCCACTGTGCCAATCCATCTCACTGAGGGGTCCTCCTCTTTCGATGACCTTCCACTTTACTAGGCATGATGTCCTGCTTCAGGGACTGGTCCATCCTGATAATATGCTTGAAGTTTGAGAGACAAAGTCTCACCATCCTTGTTTCTAAGGAACATTCTGGTTATACTTCTTCCAACACAGGCTTTTGTTGTTGTTGTTGTTGTTCTGGAAGTCTGTGGTACATTTCATATTTCTTCTCCAACACCTTAACTCAAATGCATCAATTCATCAATGGTCTTCTTTATTAATTATCCAACTTTGACATGCATATGAGGCTATGAAAACATCATGGCTTGGGTCAGGAGCACCTTATTCCTCAAACTGATATCTTTACTCTTAAACTCTTTAATGAGGTATGTGCATGGTTTAGGTCAAGTTCACCTTCACCCTCAAAGTGACCTCTTTGCTCTTTGCTCTTTAACATTTTCAAGAAGTCTTCTAATTACATCTTCCTAAAAGTCAATTACAACCAATTGAGCCAATTTAGTATTTAACTGACCATGTTTTTCTCCTTCCTCTTAAGCACTTAACAACAACAACAATCATAGCTCTCAAATCTAAACAGATTTGTCTAAAAAATGTGTATTTTGATTCCTTGACTGCTGCTTTCATAAGTGTTCATTGTGGATCCAAATAAAATGAAGTCTTTGACAACTTAAATCTTTTCTTCATTTATCATGCTGTTATTTATTGGTGCAGTGGAGAAGATTTTTGTTCTCTTTGCAGTGAATTCCAATCCTCATTGAAGGCTGTATTCTTTGACCTTCATCAATAAGTGCTTCAATTCTTCTTCACTTCCAGTGTATCCTAGGTTGTTGGTGAATCTTCCTCCAATCCTGATGCCACATTCTACTTCATATAATCCAGTTTCTGAGATTATTTGCTCAGCCTACAGACTGAATGATTATGGTGAAAGGATACAACACTGCCACACACCTTTCCTGATTTTAAACCATTAAATATCCTCTTGGTCTATGAACAGATTTCTCATGAGCACAATTAAATGTTCTGGAATTCCCATTCTTCTCAATGTTACTAATAGTTTGTCATGATCCACATGGTCAAAAACCTTTACATAATCAATAAAACACAAGTAAATGTCACACACACAAAAAAGAGGTCATGTGCAGCACCATTACCTAATGCAATATGTTGATTTCTTGATTGCTGCTTCTTTGAGTGTTGGTAGTGGATCCAAGTAAAATGAAGTTTTTGACAACTTCAATCCATTTATCATAATGCTATTTATTGGTCCACATGTGAGGAATTTTGTTTTCACTACAACTGAAGGCTGTAGTCTTTCATCTTTATCAGTATTTTAAGTCCTCTTCACTTTCAGGAACCAAGGTTATATCATCTGCATACTGTAGGTTGTTAATGAGCCTTCCTCCAATCCTGATGTGACATCCTTCTTCATATAATCCAGCTTCTCAGATATTTTCAGTATACAATTTGAATAACTATGATAAAAAATAATTTAACTGTGGCGCATACCTTGCCTGATTTTACATCATTCAGTGTCTCATTGTTCTGTTCAAACTGCTGCCTCTTGTTCTTAGTACAGATTCTTAATGAGCACAATTAAGTATTCTGGAAAACCCATCTTCACAATGTTATCCATAGGATAAAAAGTTGGATCCACAGGATCCAAAGTTGAATGCCTTCGCATAGTCAATAAAGCACAGATAAACACCTTTCTGGTATTCTCTGCTTTCAGTCAAGATCCATCTGACATTAGCAGTGGTAGCACTCATTTTGCATCCTCGACTGAATCTGCTTGAACCTCTGGCTGTTCCCTGTCAATGTACTGTTACAGCCATTTTTAAATTATCTTTAGAAAAATTTTACTAATATGTGATATTAATGATATTTTAAGATGATTTCTGTGTTCCATTGAGTCACCTCTCTTTGGAATGGCTCAAATATAGATCTCTTCCAATCAGTTTGTCAGGTAGCTGTCTTCCCAATTTCTTGGCATAGATGAGTGAATACCTCCAGTGCTTCATCAGTTTGTTAAAAGATTTCAATTGTATTCCATCGATTCCCAGAGTCTTGTTCTTTGCCAATAGCTTCAGTGTAGCTTGGACTTCTCTTTTTAGTACCATTGTCTTTATCATATTCTACCTCTTGAAATGGTTGAGCATCAGCCATCTCTTTCTGGTATAGTGACTCTGTATATTCCTTCCATCTTCTTTTGCTCTTTCTGCATCATTCAATATTTTGCCCATAGAATCCTTCAATATTTCAAGTTGAGGTTTGAATTTTTGCTTCAGTTCTTCCAGCTTGAGAAATGCTGAGTGTGTTCTCTCCTTTTGGTTTTCAAACTTCAGATCTTTGCACATGCCATTATAATACTTGACTTTATCTTCTTGAGCTGCCCTTTGAAATTTTCTGTTGAGCCCTTTTACCTCTTCATTTCTTCTATTTGCTTTAGCATCTCTATGCAGAAGAGCAAGTTTTAGAGTCTCTTCTGACATCCATTTTGGGTCTTTTCTTTATTTCTTGTCTTTTTTAATGACTTTTTGCTTTCTTCCTATATGTTCTTGATGTCATCCCACCACTCTTCTGGTCTTCAGTCATTAGTGTCTAGCACATGAAATCTGTTCTTGAGATGGCCTCTAAATTAAGGTGGGATATGCTCAAGGTCATATTTTGGCTTTCATGGACTTTTTACATTTTTCTTCAGCTTCAGCCTGAATTTGAATATAAGCAATTGATGGTCTGTTCCACAGTCTGCCACTAGCCTTGTTTTGGCTGATGATATGGAGCTTCTCCACCACCTCATCTCACAGATGTAGTCAATTTGATTTTTGTGTATTTCATCTTGTGAGATTCCAAGGTAGAGTAATCTTTTGTGTCATTTAATAAAGGTACTTGCATTGAATAAGTCATTGATCTTGTAAATTTCTGTCATGAAATCTCCAGGATCACTTCTGTCACCAAGGCCATATTTTCTAACTTCTGATCCTTCCTCTTTGTTTCTAATCTATGCATTACAATCACTAGTAATTATCAATACATCTTGATAGTATGTTTGAGCAATTTCAGACTGAAGAGGTTGTTTGTTGCTGTTGTTGTTAAGTGCCATGAAGTCAATTCCAACTCATAGCTACCCTGTAGAATACTTCTATTTTATTCATCATTCACTTTAGTGGTTGGTGCATAAATTTGAGTAATAGTGGTATTAACTAGTCTTCTTTGTAAGCATATGGATATTATCCTATCACGGACAGCGTTATACATCAAGACAGATCTTGAAATGCTTCTTTTGATTATGAATGTGATGCCATTCCTCGTCAATTTGTCATTGCTGGCATAGTAAACCATATGATTGTCAGATTCAAAATGGAATACCAGTTCATTTCAGCTCACTAATGCCTAGGATATCAAACATGATGCATTCAATATCATTTTGACAACTTCCAATTATCCTAGATTCATAATTCTTATATTTTATGTTTTGACTATTAATGGATGTTTACAGCTATTTCTCCTCATTTTGAGTCATACCCATTAGCCAAAGGAAGATACCGAAAGCTTTTCATTCGTGTCATCAGTCAACTCTACTTTGAGGAGACAGCTCTTCCCCAGTCATATTTTGAGTGCCTTAGAACTTGAGGGGTTCATCTTCTGGCACTATGTCTGACAATATTCTGGTTCTATTTATCATGTTTCAATATTTAATATTCTTGTGCTATCTGACAATGTTCCACTGCTATTCATAAAGTTTTCAGTGGCTAACCAATCTGCATATCCTTCTTCCTAGTCTTTCTTAGTCTGGGAACTCAGCTGAAACCTGTCCACCATGGGTGGTGACCCCAATGGTATTTAAAATATTGGTGGCATAGTTTCAGATTCCCAGCAACACACAGCCACCACAGTATGACAAACTGGTAGATGAGTATTGGTAAGCCTAGAGCACACTGTATTCCCAGGCAATCCCTCATGTAAGCACTAACCAGGTCCAACCCTGCTTAGCTTTCAAGAACAGATTAGATCAGGTGCATTCAGGGTGGTATGGTTGAAGACATGGCAAATTATGGCTGCCTACAAAATGAAAATACTGCCATCTTCACAATCACTGATATACTCTAATCCATGTGGTATTTTGAGTGTCATCCAACCTAGAGGTCTTATCTTCTAGGACTACATGGGAAAATATTCTAAAGTGATCCATAGTTTTCAGAAGTAGATCACCAGACCTTTCTTCCCAGTTTTCTTCATGTGGAAGTTCTGATGAAACCTCTCCAGCATACATGACTCCACTGGTGTTTAAAATGTTGTTATCTTAACTTCCCACATCATAGCAGCATGCATGCCATCACATTACAATAAAGTGATACAGGAAGTGGAATAGTGTTATAAGCACCCTCAAAAGCTACATTCTTAACAAGAACCTAATTACATGACTCCCCTATCCTGTACCCCTAATTACACCCACCTGAAATAATTATCATTGTAAAATCCATGTTCATCCCTATTTTTAATTTGTATTTTCCATTGCATTTATATTTATCCATAAAAATTACATTTCCATTTGGTTATTCTTAGTAATACAAAAGATATACCATGTTGTCTGTTCTCTTTTGGTACTTTTTTTAACCTAATAGTATATTGCTAAGATTTACCCAAATTGCACAGAAGGCTATTTTTAATGTACTCTCCATTTTCTGTTCATTGTAGAAATATTAGAAACCAGAAAAATTCAAGGAAGAAAATAAAACTCATTATAATCTTGTATTTATCTTTTCAATGCATGCACTTTTTTCCCCACAAATTGAGATTATGTTGCATACAAAAAAAATTAACAAATAAACATGCATTTATAAATTTTTTAAGTGCAATGAGGAAAATAGGGTACAGTTTATTTTCTGATAATGGGGATTTTTGTTGTTGTTAGTGCCATCAAGTTGGTTCCAACTCATAGTGACCCTGTATAGTGTTTCTGAGGAGCAGCCGGTGGGTTTGAACTGCCAACTTTGTGATTCACAGTCCAATGCTGATCCTATAGTGCTATACCAGGAGTCTGATAATGGGAGTTGTTGTTGTTAAGTGCCTTCGAGTCGATTCCGACCCATAGCGACCCTGTATAGGGTTTCCAAGGAGCAGCTGGTCAGTTTGAACCGCCAACCTTGCAGTTCAAAATGGCTTTGCAGTCAGACACACCAGAACTCCATGATAATGGGGGTAGAGACCATTTAACTGTACACTTTAAATGGATGAATTCTATAGCATGTGAATTATTTTTCAATGTTTTTCTTTAGTGCCTTGGAACCAATCCCAAGTCTGTATAGGGTTCCTGAGGAGTGACTGGTAAGTCTGAACTGCCAGCCCTGTGGTTAGCAGACTAGTTCTTATCCTACAATACCACACCAGGACCCCCAACTCTAGCAAAAGCCCCAGGGCAGATTAAGAATAGCCAGTTGAGACAGGTGTCTGCAGTCAGGAGGAGGGAATACTTTGACGGTTCCAAGGTGGGCTATGCACCTATCAGAATCTCAGGATCCACAAATTGGGAAGGAATGGTGCCACTAGAGCTGCCAGGTAAACAAAAAAGCATACCTACCTACATAGTGGTTACAAATCAGGCTGCTAATCTCAGGGTCAGCAATTTGAAACTACCAGCTGTTCCACGGGAGAAAGATGAGGCTTTCTGCTCCTATAAAAACTTACAACCTCGGAAATGCTGTACAGGGTTGCTGTGAGTCAGAACCAACTCCATGGCACATAACAATAACAACCACCACAAGATTAGGAGTCCTGGTGTGGTGCTGTAGGATAATTACCACAAGGTCAGAAGTTCAAACCCACCAACCACTCCGAGAAAATGTAGTACAGGGTTGCTGTAAGTCAGAACTGACTTGACTGATGACTCTTAAGAACAACAAGCACCACAATACTACATCGTGGTTGTAAAGACCTGTAAAAGCCTTAGGCTTTGGAAATGTATCAAGCGTCATTTCTCGACTACATAAACAGGGCTATTAGTCTGTGATTATAAAATGAGTAATCTAGAACTATAGCCAGAGGAAAGTATAGGGCGGCCAGCCAGGGACACCAGAGCTCTGAATTGAGATGAGAAATGTCTGGGATGCATATGAGTGCTGCAGTTCCGACTTCTGAGTTAGCATATGTATCAGCAAATGCAGATGCTGGCATTCAGCACTTGTGCACCATCCTCCTTCCACTAGAGCTTCCTGATTTGGAATGCAAAGCTGTGAAATTTAATGAAGCAGTCTAACATCTTGAAAGCATCCATAAATACTTTTGATGTGCATGTGAAAACATTAAAAGATAATGTCTCTGGCTATCATTTTGGTGATTTCATGTCACACAGATGACCAAGTTTCTGCAGGCTATAAGTTCTGGACTTGATAATGGTTCTTTTTGTTTTTATTTAAGGTTTTTTTTTTTTGTTGATTGAGTGAAATATTACAGGGCAGATCATCAGTTTTACATTCAACAAACCATACACCTTCTTTCATTACAATGATTATAATCCCTTCCATATACCATCAGTTTAACAGTATTTCTCCCTATTCACTTTAGCTCTTTTTTTTTAACACTTGCTGTTTTCAGGTGCCATCGAGTCGAAACCGACTCATAGCGACCCTATGCACAGCAGAACGAAACAATGTCCGATCCTGGGCCAACCTCACTACTG
>NW_006408781.1:2489403-2490725 GCF_000296735.1 Chrysochloris asiatica
GAAAAAGAGGAAGACCCCTAACGAGATGGATTAGCCAAGTAGCAGCATCAATGGGCTCAAGTGTGGCAACAGTAGTGAGGTTGGCCCAGGATCGGGTAGTGTTTCGTTCTGCTGTGCATAAGTCGCTATGGGTTGGTACCAACTCTATGGCACCTAACAACAACAACAACAATGCTACCAGATCTCCTTACTGTTTACCTTATGTTGTTGTTAAGTGCTGTTGAGTCATGTATCACCCATAGCTACCCTGTATAGGGTTTCTGAGGAGCAGCTGGTGACCTTGGACCCCTGACCTTGCAGTTCAAATGACTTTGCAGTCTGACGCATTAGCCCTCAGTGCCACACCAGAACTCCGTTTACCTTATGTTGTTGTTGTTGTTGTTGTCAGGTGCCATCGAGTTGGAACCAACTCATAGCAACCCCATGCACAGCAGAATGAAACAATGTCCGATCCTGGGCCAACCTCACTACCACTGCCACACTTGAGTCCATCAATGCTGGCACCTGGCCAATCCATCTCGTTGGGGGTCTTCCTCTTTTTCTCCAACCCTCCATCTTACCAAACATGATATCCTTCTCCAGTGACTGTTCCCTCCTGACAATATGTCCAAAGTATGAGATACAAAGTTTAGCCATCTTGGCCTCTAAGGAGCACTCTTCCAAAACAGATCTATTGGTTCTTTTGGCAGCCCATGGCACTTTTAGTATTCTACTCCAACACCACAATTCAAAGGCATCAATTTTTCTACGATCTTCCTCATTCACTGTCCAGCTGTCACATCCATATGAGGTTATTGAAAATACCATGGCTTGGGTCAGACGCACCTTAGTCCTCAAGCTGACTTCTTTGCTCTTCAATACTTTAAAAAGTTCCTGTGCAGCAGATTTGCCTAATGCAATACGTCATCTGATCTCTTGACTGCTGCTTCCACTACTGTTGATCCAAGAAGAATGAAGTTCTTGACAACTTCAATCTTTTCTCTACTGATAAGAATGTTATATTTATTGGTACAGTGAGGATTTTGTTTTCTTAACATTGAGATGTAATCCATAGCGAAGGCTGTGCTCTTTGATCTTCATCAGTAAATGTTTCAAGTCCTCTTCACTTTAAGCAAGCAAGGTTGTATCATCTGCATATCGCAGGTTGTTAACGAGTCTTCCACCAATCCTGATGCCACGTTTTTCTTCATAGAACCCAGCTTCTCGTATTATTTGCTCAGCATAAAGGTTGAATAAGTATGGTGAAAGAACACAACCTTGTTGCACACCTTTCCCAATTTTAAAACATTCAGTGTTCCCATGCTGTGTTCGAACAACTGCTT
>NW_006408781.1:2490825-2500354 GCF_000296735.1 Chrysochloris asiatica
GGTCACCTCTCTTTGGAATGGGCATAAATATTGATCTCTTCCAATCAATCGGCCAGATAGTTGTCTTCCAAATTTCTTGGCAGAAATGAGTGAGTGCCTCTTGTGCGGCCTCACTTTTTTGAAAGATTTCAATTCTTATTTCATCAATTCCTGGTACCTTGTTCTTTGCCACTTCTTTAAATGCACTTTGGACTTCCTCCCTGAGTATCATTGGCTCTTGTTCATACGGTATCTCTTGAAATGGTTGAACATTAACCATTTCCTTTTGGTACAATGACTCTGTGTATTCCTTCCATCTTTTCTTGATGCATTCTGCATCATTCAACAATTTGCCCAGAGAATCTTTCAATAACGAAAGTTGAGGCTTGAATTTTTTCTTGTATTTTTAACACTTAGGCGTATATAATAATTTACACCACCAAAGGGCACATTCTGCAAGTTTGCCTCCTAGCCAGCAGCTCTCAGTTCCAGTCTTCCCATGAATCTAGAGTCCTCAGCTGCTCTCTCTCTTCACGCCCCCGTCTCTGCCTCCATCTCTAGTATCGCTGCTTCTCTGGATAAGTTCTCATGTTCCTCTTGTTCTCTTCTACCTTAATAATCTTAGGATCCTTTGTTTCTTGAATGTAAGAGTAACTACTCCCCCGTTTTTTTAACAAAACTTCTACCTTTACAATTGTGACAGTAGCAAGTAGTCATGATAACAATTACTATTGAATCATAAGAATTTTATCCCCATCTCTTCTCACCAGACCCATTTAGACAAGATAAAAACTATTCAGTGGGGTCTCTATCTTCCCCCACACACTCTTAAACTAAACTCCCTCTTGAAACTTTGTAAGCCAGTCAGTCCATGCCTTTATCACTCCCTCATTTTAGGTAGCCAATGTCTAAATTGTAAATCCCTATCCACCCTGAATTCAGAGGGGATAGCATTGATACTTGATGTGAAAACTCCTTCTCTCTCTGTTGGTATTTAGAGTTACTACCTCCATGAGTATAGGTCAAGGTCATCAAATTGTAGCAATTTACTCTCATTTCCTTTATCAAAAACTGTTATGTTCTGTTTTTTTAATCTTCCTCTAGTTGAGTTCTGATTATCAAGCCATCGAGGCTAAGTCAAATGGGTACTATCTGCAACTTTGGGTGTTCTTGTGCATCTTCCCTCACTTCATATCAGCAGCATGCTTCATTCTCAGCTATAGCCCTCTGTGACTATGTCCTTGTCCATAGACTCAGGTATCCCCAGGTCTCACCACACTTTGGACCAACCAACCCTTCCTCTTCTCTCTTTCATCTCCAGGTCAATGGGAATCTATGAACATGGTTGAACTCAGCCCATATTTTCATTGCTGCATTTCCCTATCTTCCACTCACCAGTAGACTAATGTGGTCACCAGCAAGCTTACATGCCTGTTCACGTGTTCCCTTTGAGTTTCAGTCTTAGAGGGGGGATTTGTCCTGAAGGAACTTTATTGCTTGGCTTGATAACTTCCCAGCAAACAACTTGTTTAATATTGTAGTAGCCAGTCATGCTGACATTTTTGCTTTGGGTTTTCCCTGATGATCTTTCTTTGAAGATGCATCTTCTGTCACTCTAGCTATCCCAGGTTGGCCTGTTTGTCCTTTCTAGTGGGAATATTTCACCTCAGAAGGTCCTGAATGGGGATCAGGATTCCACCTAAGGTACTATACACTGCAAAGTCTCCACAGGAGGTCTATTTCGTGGGAAAGTTTTAGAAACCCTTTTATGTATTTCAATCAGTTATAGACTGAAGATAAACTTACAAGCTTTCTGTAATCATGTTTCCTGACATTCCTTTCTATCCAACTCAAATGTCTATTTTACAATAGTAGGCAAGGAAGACTAATATTTATAAGACAGTCAATCATATTAATATTATTTCCCCTCTTCAGGCTATGGCCGAACCCTGTGTCACAGAGCCCTGTTGTTCCAAGGTTGAACATGCATCACTATTACTTCTGTCCCACTTAACCTGTGCAAACCTGTCTACATTGTTCTTCCACCCGCTCATCCTTCTTGTATTGCCCTCCCCAACACCCAAATTATGATGTGTCTTTTCCCTACCCTGTGCTCTACTGTTGCCTCCACCACCTCCCTCTAATCCCTCCACCCCAACCCCACTGTTAACCAACAAAGAAATGTTTTACCCCTTTTAGTATAGGTATCTTTTCTTAAGTTTTACAATAAGGTTTTATGCAATAGTTGTCCTTTTGTGACTGACTAATTTCACTCAGCATAATGTCCTCAAGGTTCATCCATGTTACGTGGTGGCTTGCAGTTTCCCTGTTATTTTTCAAGGTAGCATACTATCCCAAAGTGTGTAGTTTAAATTCAGTGTAGTTATCGATAGGTATGGATTGATTGCTGTCATTATGTTTGTTTGTTTGTTTGTAGTGCTGCTGGATTCTTTGTTCTGCATGTCTTCCTGTGCTGAGTTCATGTTTTTTTGTATTCCTTCTCATCAGTTTCTTCATTGTTTTAATGTTTTCATGTTCTTCTTGGATTTTCATTTTCTTGGTATGTTGTAAAGTATTAATTTTATTTCAGGTTTCTTTATATTCCATTAACTTACCCTGGATTTAAGACAGTCTATTTTATCCTGTAATGTAACTGACCTTCTCATCACCTGGATCTCAGTTCCTACATGTTTACCTTCTTTCACATTGTAATTGTTTTGATCATAGACTGATCTCCCAGATCCTCTGAATTTGTTCTTATGGTTTTGTTCTGTTCTCGACTCTTCCATTTGTTGATAGAGTTCTAGGTGGTGCTGCCATGTATGTTAGTCTCTGGTTGTTGACTGTTCTTGTTGGTTCTCACTCCACAGAACTCCATTTAGGATGTTTTGTAGTGCAGGGTTGGCTTTGGCAAAATCCCTTAGCTTCTGTGTATCCTGGAATGTTTTGATTACACCATCATATTTGATTGACAGCTTTGCTAGGTAGAGGATTCTTGGTTGGCAGTTTTTCTCTTTCGGAGTTTTATATATATATCCCCATTGCCTTCTTGCCTGCATGGCTTCTGCTGAGAGATCTGAGCTTAATCTGATTTGCTAGCCTTATATATAATACTTCTCTTTTCCCTAGTTGCTTTCAGGAGTGTCTCCTTAGTTTTGATTTTAGAGAGCTTGATTATGATATGTCTTAGTGATTTTCTTTTGGGGTCTATCCTTCCTGGGTTTTAATGAGCTCCTTGAATGTTTACCTTTTTACTTTTCAGGATGTTAGGGAAATTTTCTTCCAGCAGCTCCTCAACTATCTCCTCTGTGGATTTGTGTGATTCTTCTTGTTCCAGAATGCTGATAATTCTTAAGTTATTCCTCTTTATGTTGTCCAATATGAATCTTAGACCTTCTTTATATTTTTTCTTTTTTTTACTGCTTGCTCTTTTATCTTAGTAATATTAAAAGATTTGTCTTCCAGCTCACTAGTTCTGGCTTCCGTCTCTTCAATTCTACTCCTTTGCCCTTTCAGAGTATTGTCCATTTCTGATATTTTATTATTAATCATTTGGACCTCTGTCTGTAGGTTTTGAATTGTTTCCAATGCTGTATTTATCTTATTTGAATGTGTCTGCAGCATTTTCCTGGCTTCTTCTTTATTTTTCTCAACTCCATTGTAAAGTGTTTTTGATATATTTTATAATCATTTATCTGAATTCCTTCTCAGGCATTTCTACCATCCTTCTTCCAGTCTGAAGTGTAGTCTTAGTCACTTTATCTTGTTTCTGGACATGTGCTGATATGGTCATCTGGTTCTGTTTCTTGGGCATATTCAGTAGTTAACTGTTGCCTTAATACTTAGATGAGTGTGTGTTTTGGTATTTTTTGTGCTTTCTAATTGTCTGCAAGGAGATGTGATCAGGAGATGGGCTTCCCTTTTCACTCTTCTTATTACTTGACTCAGAGTAACTGTCACAGGTGTTGGCTGCCTACCTGGTGTATGACAGCTGGTATTGGTTCTTGCCTGGACTGTGGGATTTTATAGGGTGTAATTGTAGCTTGACTCTATGACAGCAATTGCTGTCTCTTCTTGGGTACTATAGGGAGAGAAAGAGCCTCCTAAAGATAAAGAGGGGACCAAAAAAGGAAAACAGCAACAGCAAAAAGACAGATTGGATACTGTGTCTATAATTGCAGAAAAGAGAGAGGAGAGAAAAGAGGAAAAAAATCTGTAGCCTAATATAAGTATGACTTTAATATCCTCTTTCAGCGTCTTGCCTTCAAGACCACCTGAGAAATTTCAAGATGCCCCTGTGGATCATTATGATATAACTCAGGATTTAGTTTTCAGCCTGTTTGTTTTTAGTCTGTGTCTGTCCTACTCCACAACCCCTGTTCTGGCCTTTTTCCTAGTGATAAACAGTTCAGGCCTGCCTGTGGCCATTTTGTGCTGCCATTTGGTTTTAAGTGGAAACTGTTCCTTTAAATTTTGAGGAGATCTGTGTGCATGTGTAGTAGAACCCTTGGGGGGGATGTCCACTCACTCAGGCACCCCCTCTAGCCACCAGAATGGAGGTGCACAGACAACAAGAGATCTATGAACAGATACATACACACACATACGCACACACACAGAATGTCCACACCTATATCTCCACAGTTCTGTCAGGTGTCAGTCCCTGGTGGCTCTGATCTTTCCCCCGCTCAGTCTCACCCAAGATGGTGGCTCTGGGAGCCACTGAGTCTGGTGGATTTGAAAGCACAAGATTTCCTGTTTCCATTACAAATTCCACTGGTTATAAACCTTCAAATTTTTTAAATATTCCAATAATGTGGTTCAGAGTTTTGGAACTGTCCCTTCAACCTGCTTCATCTGGTATTCTATGTTATTGCTGATGGAGATCCTTACTTCACTTCTACCCTATCTGCCATCAAGCCCTTGTCCTGCACTTGATAATGTTTTATGTGGATCTCTCTAGTGCTGGAGCCAACACAACTGCTGGAGCTAGCACTCCTGGGGCCAACTACCATGTCCGACAATTGGCTTTTCTCCACAACCCTCACAGAGAAATTAAACCCAAGTAGGGGTGACAGGAGATAAGAAATAAAAGAAAGACACAAACACTTTTGAAAATAAAATAGTTGGGACCAGATGGAATGTAGCACTCTGATGGAGATACTGTGACACTGACTAAGGCAGCGAGTTTATTTTATACACAGCTCAAGGGGTGGAGCTTGGGGGCAGGGAAATGAATAACATCTGGTGTTTTGATGCATGCAGTAAGCAGGACTTTATCAGAAGAATGTTGTTGCTAGGGAAACAGAGATAGGGCAGCTAGAATGTTATGCAGGCTGAGCCGAAAGACATAGCTAAATACAAGGAAAGACCTTGCAAGTTCCCAGACCCTTGAGGCAGCCCTGCAAGTTCCTCGGGGTGGGGGGAGGGACTTGAACTTAGAAGCAACCCAAGTTTCTGGACCACAGCTTTTCAGTTGCAATCCTTCAGTTAAACTATCCCCAAGTCAGGGACCTTCAGCTCAGCTGCTCCCAACACTCTAGATGAATGAACAGTGTAACAGCATGAACAATTTAACCAGCTTATCCCTTCACCCCTCTGATATGTGGGTTAATGTGCTGGACTGCAAAGTCAATAGGAACTGCAAGGTTGGTGGTTCAAGTTCACCAGTTGCTCATCAGAAACCCTGTACAGGGTCACAATGAGTCAGGATCAACTCGATGGCACTTAACAACAGCAACAACAATAACAGAAAGCTGTTCCCATTTGAGTCTGAGCTGTATCCAGCACTAGAATTTAGACTTGTGGGGGGCATCTGAAAGAAAAAGAGGGCAACCCAACTAGAACGTATAGGTTTGAGAGAGTTGTGGTGAGAAACTAGTTAGAAATAATTCACCATCAAAAGAAGGTACATGAGCCTAGCCTGACATCAATATTCCAGTCTTAAAGGGCACTTTATGGTGTCCGTCTAAAAAAAACAAACAGGGAGGTGATGGATAAAATTTCTATAAAGACTTTCAGTTTTAAAAAATAGTAAAATTCACACATAAAATTTTGTGCCATCCCAAAACCCAACTGAAGTAAGAAGACGTGGCTTTTAAAGGTCTAAGTCCATAATAATAAATTTAAGAAGATGGTGCCTTGCAGACATACATTTCTCATACCCCCATCCTCTTAACATAATTATAGCATTCATTAGCCTAAAAATATGAACCAAACTCTGTTCTTAGCACTTGGGATCTGTCAATGAACAAGACAAACATCCTTGTTTGTGTGGTGTTTACATCTTTGAATATTGTTTAGATCAAAGTCCATGGAAATGCTATTCACAACTGAGTACATATTTGTAGAGTGCATGATGATTGTATTTCTTTTCCTAAATTACTTTCTGTTTTCCCTGGAGTTAATTGTCATGTCTTGTTTTATTATATATTTGCTTGTTTTCTATGCAATAATGACTGAGTCATCCCCAAATAATAGTCTGTTGTTGTTGTTAAGTGCCATCAAGTCAGTTCCCATCTTAGTGATCCTAAATAGGGTTTCTAAGGAGCAATGGTGGGTTGAACTACCACTTTGAGGTTAGTGTCCCAGTGCTTATTCAACAGCACCAAACTCAGACTCTAATTGTATAAATATTGTTATTATGTTAAAAAAATATTAAATATTCTATCAGTTCCCTTTCTTCAAAAAAGTCTCTTCTGGAACCTCTAATCTGCTCCACACTGAGCAAGGTGTAACTGTCATCTTGGGACTCTTCATTCTCCATTGTCCTGGAGATTTCATTCTAATCTCTCCTATATAGAAAGACTTTTTTTCTAGAGCTCATGTCTTCCTCTTAGCTCATTATTTTGATGGAGAATGTCCTCTATATATTTCTAAGGAAGGCTGCATGGGAGAAAAAAAATTGAGACCTCAATGTGAAAGCAATCCACCACTGAGAAGTTGATGTCCATTTGATTCTTAATTTTTTATATGATCATTTATTTCCTTCTGTGTAAGTTTTTAGGATTTTTTCTTTGTCCTCCGTGTTTTAAATTTTCAAGATGATAAGCTTTGATATGGGTAAACTTGCATCCACTGGAGAACACTCAGTGGATCTCTTCAGTCAAGAAACGTATGTCCTTCATTTTGGGGAGATTTAAAAATTTTTTTCTTTAATGATTTCCTCACCTCTGTTTTGTCTTCTTATTCTCTCTTGATTACTTAGATTCTGAACTTTCTAGACCAATTCTCTGTTTTCTTATTTTTATTCCCATATTTTCTATTGCTTTGTCTCTTTGTTGTACTTTCTGGGAGGGAAGATTACCTGAACTTCAACTTCTGTCTCTTCTAATGAGCTTTTCATTTCTGCAATCACATTTTTCTTTATAGGATTTTCTTCCTTTAAGCAGCAGGTCCCCACAAAATGATAAAAGCAAAAGAAGACATTGGAAGGAACACAAGGGCTAAAGTCAACAAAGATAAAACCTACTACAGTCACAATCCTACAACAACAATAGTAATGATAATTTTCAAGTAGGTATATAGATAGACACATGAGCTGAGCGAAAGTGGGAAAGGAAATGGAACTACATCTATGAATATATGTAAGGTTGTCAGAAGACCCATATATATAGGGAGTACTGGTGTGGTGCTGTGGGCTAATGCATTAGACTGCAAAGTCATTTGAACTGCAAGGTCGGTGGTTCAAGCTCACAAGCTGCTCCTTGGAAACCCTATACAGGGTCTCTATGGGTTGGAATCCACTTGACAGCACTTAAAAACAATAACATATATATAAATGTGCTACAAATATATCCATGAATATAGTAGAGCATGTTGTTGTTAAGTACTGTGGAGTCGGTTCAGACTCATAGTGACCCTGCACAGGGTTTCCGAGGCTGTAAATCTTTACGGGAGTAGAACGCCTCATCTTTCTCCCGCGGAACCGCTGGTAGTTTTGAACTGCTGACCTTGCGGTTCGCAGCCCAATTCATAACCACTATGCTACTAGAGCTCCTTATAGTAGAGCATACAGGAGGCAAAATTATGAAAACTTCCTAGCCATATCCAAACACTTTGATGAAATGAATCACAGGGTCTGGAAACATAGTCCACAAAGACAGTGTTCTACATCCTACTTTTGGTGTGTAGTGACTGAAGTCTAAAAAGCTTGTGAACCACCATCTAAAGTGCAACTATTGGTCTCTTCCCGTCTGAAGCAAAGAAGAGAGAAGAAAATCAAAGACGTGAGGAAAGAGTTAGTGCAAAGGAATAATGGACCACGCAAACCCCAGCCCACATGACTCTGAGACCAGAAGACCTAAATGATGTCTGGCTACTACTGCCATGGGTTCTGAATGGGCTCATAACAGGAGGTTACAAAAAAATTATATGAATTGAAGGATTTTTGTTTTTTTAAAACTTTTTATTGTGATTTGATGAATGAAAGCCAGAGCAAATTGGTTTTTCATTAAATAATCCATACGCATTTTGATTCATGAAATTGACTGCAATCACCACAAGATAACAGCATTCTTCCCACTTCTCGTTAGTTGCCATGTGTCCTTTTTTTTTTTAAATCCTTTCCTGCCTTCTGAGCTTTATTCCTGGGCAAATGCAGTCCTTTGATCTCATATGGTTGTTTGTTCTATGGAGTGTTTACGCCCCGGAGCTACTGCTTAACTTGTTGTCATTAAGTACCGTGGAGTAAGTTCCGACTCATAGTGACCCTGCACAGGGTTTCCAAGGCTGTAAATCTTAAAGGAGCAGAAAGCCTCATCTTTATTCCGAGGAACAGCTGGTAGTTTCCACCTGCTGACCTTAAGGTTAGCAGTCTGATTTGTAACCAATATGCTACTATGCATGGGTTCTACTATGCATGCACACAGATCTCCTCGAAATTTAAAGTAACAGTTTCCACTTAAAACCAAACGGCCACCACTCATCTGTCAGTTTGTCATACTGTGGTGGCGTGTGAGTTGCTGTGATTCTGAATGCTATGTCACCGGTATCTTAAATATCAATAGGGTCACCCATGGTGGACATGTTTCAGATGAGCTTCAAGATGAAGAACGACTAGGAAGAAGGAGTGACGAACTACTTCTGAATATTTAGCCACTGAAGACCTTATGAATAGCAGAGAAACACTATCAGATATAGTGCCGGAAAATGAGCCCCTCAGGTTGGAAGGCACTCAAAATGCAACTGGGGAAGAACTGCCTCCTCAAAGGAGATCTGACTATAATGACGTGAATGGAGTAAAACCTGTGCTAGAAAAGCCTGTGTGACCTTCATTCACTGATGGGGAACAACTCAAAATTAAGAGAAAGAGCTACAAACATCCATTGAAAATTGGAACATAGAATGTACGAAGTATAAATCTGGGAAAATTTGAGGTTGTCAAAAATTAAATGGAATGCATAAACATCGATATCTTAGGCATTAGTGAGCTGATATGGACTGGTATTAGCCAGGTTGAGTCTGACAACCACATGGTTTACTATGCTGGGAATGACAAATTGAAGAGGAATGGTGTTGCATTCATTGTCAAAAAGAACATATCCAGATC
>NW_006408781.1:2504819-2516076 GCF_000296735.1 Chrysochloris asiatica
CATCAGTCGGCCAGATAGTTGTCTTCCAAATTTCTTGGCAGAGATGAGTGAGTGCCTCCTGTGCTGCCTCACTTTCTTGAAAGATTTCAATTTTTATTCCTGGTGCCTTTTTATTTGACAATTCCTTCAATGCACTTTGGATTTCCTCCCTGAGTATTATTGGCTCTTGATCATATGGTACCTCTTGAAATGGTTGAACATTAACCATTTCCTTTTGGTACAGGGACTCTGTGTATTCCTTCCATCTGCTCTTGATGCACTCTGCATCATTCAATAATTTTCCAAGATAATTTTTCAATAATGAAAGTCGAGGCTTGAATTTTTTCTTCAGTTCCCCGAGCTTGAGAAATGTTGAGTGTGTTCTTCCTTTTTGGTTTTCTGATTCCAGATCTTTGCATATTTTATTATAGCATTTGGCTATGTCTTCTCGAGCTGATCTTTGAAATTTTCTGTTCAGCTCTAGGACCTCCTCAACTCTTCCATTTGCTTTAGCATCTCTACTGGAGAGCAAGTTTCAGCGTCTCTCCTTACATCCATTTTGACCTTTTCCTTCTTTCTTGTCTTCTTAATGACTTTTTGCTCTCTGTGCGTATGATGTTCTTGATGTCATCCCACAACTCTTCTGGTCTTCGGTCTTTAGTGTTTAATGTATCAAATCTGTTCTTCATATGATCTCTAAATTCAAGTGGGATACATTCAAGGTCGTATTTTGGCTCTCATGGACTTGTTTTCATTTTCTTCAGCTTCAGTTTGAATTTGCATATGAGTAATTGATAGTCTGTTCCACAGTCTGCCCCTGGTCTTGTTTTCAATGATGATATGGCACTTTTCCATCTTCTCTTTCCACAGATGTAGTCAATTTGATTTCTATGTGTTCCATTTGGTGAGGTCTGTTATGCTGTCTAAAGAAGGTATTTGAAATAAATGAATCATTGGTTTTGCAGACTTCTATCATGCGTTCTCTAGCATAATGCCTATCACCAAGGCCATATTTTCCAACTACTGGTCCTTCCTCTTTGCTCCCAACCTTTGCATTCCAATTACCAGTAATGAGCAATACATCTTGATTGCATGTTTGATCGATTTTAGATTGAAGAAGTTAGTAGAATTTTTCAGTTTCACCCTCACTTCCTTTAGTGGTTGATGCAGAAATTTGAATAATAGTGGTATTAACTGGGCTTCCCTGTAGGCACATGGATATTATCCTATCATTTACAGCATTGTACCTCATGACTGATCTGGATATGTTGTTTTTGATCATGAATGCAACACTATTCCTTTTCAATTTGTCATTCCCTGCATAGTAAACCATGTGTTTGTCAGATTCAAAATGGCCAATACCAGTCCATTTCAGCTCACTAATGCCTAAGATATCAATGTTGATGCGTTCCATTTCATTTTTGACAACTTCCAATTTTCCCAGATTTATACTTCGTACATTCCATGTTCTGATTTTCAGTGGATGTTTACAGCTGTTTTGTTTTTTTTTTCATTTTGAGTTATGGCCCACCAGTAAATGAAGGTTCTGTGGGCTTTCATAGGCCTGTATATTATTTGGTTGAAAGTTGAGTAATCCTGGTGACTTAAAGGGTTATAGTTGACTGACAGTAATTGTCTCAGGCATTCCACCAATCTCTATTAGACCAGTTAGCCTGGTATTTTTCATTGTGTTTCACATTTATCCCCACTCTCTCCAAAACTTCCTATTGTAATCCCTTTCAGAGTAATCAGCAGTGGGAGCCAGGCACTATCTAGTTCTGGTCTTAGGATTGTTGAGACTGGAGTTCATGTGATCCATTAGTCTTTTGAACTAATTGTTTCATTTTCTTTAGCTATCTTTGCTCAGGACAGGAGAGACCAAGAGTTGTACCTTAGCTCATACTTCAGAAACTTTTAAGACCTCAGTCACTAGTCAATAAAATAGGATGTAGAACATTCTTTGTGGACTGTCATGCCAATTGACCTTAGTGTCCCTCGAGACTATGGTCCTGAGCTTCCACATTCAGTGAGCCATTCCTCTCGGTATTTGGCTTTGATAAGGAAGTTTTCATAACTCTGCCCACTGTGGGTTAATGCACTGGATTGCAAGGTCAGTTTGAACTGCAAGGTCAGAGGTTCAAGCTCACCAGCTGCTCCTTGGAAATCCTATATGGGGTTGCTATGAGTTGGAACTGACTTGATGGCACTTAACAACAACTGCATGCTCTACTAGGTTGTTTGTTGTTAAGTATTGTTGAGTCTGTTCCATCTCATCACACCCTACAGGAGCAGTATCCGAGGAGCTGCTGGTGGGTTTGAACCACCAATCTTGCAATTAGTAGCCCAATGCTTATCCTAGAGTGCCACACCAGAACTCCATACTATACTATATTCATATATATATTGCTGTTGTTGTTAGTAAGTGTCATGGAGTCAGTTCCAACTCTCAAAGTAACTCTATATAGAGTTTCTGAGGAGTGGCTGGTGGGTTTGAATTACTGACCTTTAGGTTAGCAGTCCAGTGTTTTTCTTACATTCCACATCAGGACTCCGTATAAATTAGGAAACCATAGAAATACATGTGTAGAACTATCCTTATCAAATCTATATAATTCATGGGTATAGTTTCATTCATCTTCCCACTGTTGTTCAGCTTGCATGCCTACTCATACACTCATAGAGAATTATCCTTACTGTTACAGCAGATTATTGTTGTGTAACAGAAGAAGCTCTGGTAACGTAGTGGTTACGAATCGGCTGCGAACTGCAAGGTCAGCAGTTTGAAACTACCAGCTGTTCTGCAGGAGAAAGATGAGGCTTTCTGCTCCCGTAAAGATTTACAGCCTCAGAAACCCTATACAGGGTCGCTATGGGTCAGAATTGACTCGACAGCACTTAACAACAATTGAATTTACCTTTGTTGACTTTAACTCTTGTACTCCTCCAAGTGTTTTCCTTTGTCTTGTTCATTTTGTGCTACCTCCTCTTCATTGTAAGCTCTGGTAGTGCAGTGATTACGAGTCGGGCTGCTAACCCAAGGACAGTAATTTGAAACTACCAGCCATTCCACAGGAGAAAGATGAGGCTTTCTGCTCCCGTAAAGATTTACAGCCTCAGAAACCCTATGCAGGGTTGCTATGAGTCAGAACCAACTCCACAACATACCACCACCACCTCTTTATTGTATACTGCCTTCCCATTTACCCAGGTTAATATGCTTCCACCCTCTAATTAGTGATTTATTGTTCCTCTCCCCCCTCCCTCCCAGCTTTGGTAACCTTCAAAGACTGTTTCTTTCTTGAGTAGCCTTTTCTTACTCTCTATAATAATGGTCTCATACAATACAAGGGAGCTTCAAAACCTGTATGAAAAAAAATCCGTTATATTTTAGTTTCATTTTTCACACATTTTTTGAAGCCTCCTCATATTTGCCCCTTTGTGATTGATTTATTTCACTCAGTATAATGTCTTTCAGGAGTCCTGGTGTGGCACTGTGGGTTAATGCGCTGGATTGAAAAATTGGCTTGAACTGCAAGGTTGGTAGTTCAAGCTCACCAGCCGCACCTATATAGGGTCGCTATGGGTCAGAACCAACTCCATGCCACGTAACAATAACGTCTTCCAAGTTTGCCCATATTATGAGGTGTTTCTTAGATTCATCATTATTCTTTAACCTAGTGTAGTATTCCATTAGATGTTTGTACCATATTTTGTTTACTCAATTATCATGGGCACTTAGTTTGTTTCTCTCTTTTTGCTATTATAGAATAACACAGATATGAAGCTGGGTATGCATATATATCTGCTCATGTCACAATTCTTACTTCTCTAGGATATATACCTAGTAGAGGGATTGCTGGAGCATAAATTATTTCTATTCCCAATTTTTTAAAGGAAGCACCATACCATTTTCCACAGTGTTTACATCCCACCAGCAGTGTATGAGGGTTCCAGTCTCTCCACACCCTCACCAGTATTTGTTGTTTTCTGTTTTTACTTAACTTTCCTATTAATTCTGGGGTGTGTATGAATTGTTTAATAGAAAATCAATTTGCTCTATAAACTTTCACTCAAATAACAAATAAAGGTTTTTTTCATTAACAAGGATTATTTTCTATACTTGAAATGCTCTTTTTTTGAATCTCTAAGGTTATTACTTGATAGTTTTGTTTTTGTGGGTGTTCATATTTTTAACTTTATTTTTCCCATGCACTCTATTTCTTTTTTGTTTTTGTTTATTTTGGGGGTTTTTTGTTCTTTTGTTTTTTTGTTTTTTGTTTTTTGCTTTTTGTTTACTTCGGTATTTGTCTCTCATAATAGAGGCTCTTCTTAAATGCCTGGTATCCTTCATTGCTTGCTCATATATAAGAGTGAGCCATAAAATCAGCATGAAAGTCTCTGTGTGTGTGTGTGAGAGAGAGAGAGAGAGAGAGAGACTCACCTAAGGGTGATCTAGCTGTCCTGTCCTGATAGGTGACTTTCTGATGTCAGCAATCTTGGTTATTTTCTCTTGGCTTGTTAGACTCCCTAGAGAAAGTCCTTCCAACTTGCTGCCAGAGGCTACAAGCCTGTCTGCTAGTGTTATGGGAACTAAGTGAGAGAAGAAGCCTCAGGCTCTCGACAGCTTACATTTTACTTCATCTTCCTGTTTTCAATATGGGACACTCACCCTTATTGTAACTGTTGTCTAACAATCCAGAAACCTTCTGTTTAATCCTCGCTAGTCATCTGGGTTGGGGAGTGGAGAGGGTGGAGAATCTAAACATCTAATTGCTTTGCAATTAGGCTTCCAAATAAACCTACTTTTGCCTGCCCTTCTTCCCTATTTCCAGACATATGTGAGCCTTTTGAGGTTCCAGGGTCTGAGTCAAACTGCTTCTAGGCTTTCCACAAATGACAGATTAGGATTCAACTTTATTTGGTCTACTGAGTAAGATACCTTTTTCATTGGCTTTTTAGCTTCCAAAATTTTACTGATGTCTGTTCTCCTTATATTTACCTTTATAGATTTATGCTTATAAAAAATACATGTAGTATTGTTTGGGGTACAGAATTGTAAGATTGAGGTCACTGGTATAGGTATAATTTATTGAAAAGTTTTATAGAGTATTTTGTAATTTCTTCTTTTAAACAACTAACAGTGTATACTTCAACAAACGAACCTAGAGGAGAGGGAAGAGAGAAATACCACAAAGGATGCAAAGATGGAAGATACTGCCACCCAAGGATAGTCACTGCATTCTCTGGGATTTTTATGGCAATGTCAAAGAGTGACCCAAGAATCAATAGGGCTCGATGGGGAGCCCTCTATTTAGAAACCACCTTGGCTCTCACATTAACTATAACTCTAAAAAGGCAGACATGGTGACTACTTAGATTGTATATCAGAGCATTTCAAGAGCCCAATTCCAGTCCCTTTGTCAGAAAGCTGCTTTTGTGTTGAGCTATCCACAACAGTGTGTGCATGGAAGGGATGACTCCCCATCATTCACACAGTGTTCTGAGGTTACTCATAGCACAAAGTTTGAAGAGCTAGGAAGTGTACTTCAGCACTATTCTCATAGCACAACTCTGTAGATTCTGCAGTGGGAGCACAACAGGGCATGGGAGCAAACACTGGGGACAGCTGCTCTTTGGGCCCTGAAGTGGTAAACACCCCTGGAGGATGAAGGTCCACAGCATAGCATATGGGATTCCTTCACCCCACGCACTCCCACCAGCACCAGAACATACTTTTACACTGTGTAGTGTGGTTAAAATAAACATCCAGAACACATACACCATATAACACTTGTAGTTGTTGTTAAGTGCCATCGACTTATGTAATACTATAAGGCTTATAAGACCACAAGTTGTGGTTGAATTCCATTTCATAGAACCAAAAGTAATTCCAAAATAACACAAATATTAAGGAGATGCATAGATCCCCTTTAGACTTCTTATCATTACCTCTCCCCTCTCCCTCTGTTGTCCTCACATTTTAATACTGCTCCTGAACTCCATCACCAGAACTCAGCTCCCCAATACTCTTCCAGGCCTTGCTCCCAGGTGGATAGTTAACCCTTCTACCCCCAGGCCCAGACAAGCAGAGAAGGGAGCAGGTTTAAAACTGGCAAAAATTGTACTAATAATTTTTATTCTGTGGTATACCAAGAAGGTAATACAAAAGACAATGAAATGTTAGCCAACGCGTCTTCCTAAGGTTGTATGTGTGTGTAACATTTAAACAAGTTTAAATTTAAACAGATGTCATTGGGTGCACTTACAGTCTTATAAACTGGATTTAGGAAGAGAAAATGAGTATCAAGAGAAATTGTGGAGAATGAGTAATGTATAATTTAAAATGTGGTCAGGTCTGCTTCACAGAGATAGCTCTAACACAAGTGCAAACACAATAATGAAATCTATTCAACATCAATAAATCCAAGCTAAAGTTTAAAATGAGCTTAGAAAATCACAAATTGTTGTTGTGGATATATTTGATTCAGTGGGTTGAAAGTCAGTCTTAGGGACAGACCACCAAGAAAATATAAACTTAGAGATATGGCCCTGGACTCACATTGCTACTTCAAGCTTCTATATGTAGTTTTTAACAAAGAAAGAAGGAAAACAAGCAAACATAAGGCTGTTTCACTTGTGGTTCTTTCATTCTGATGAAACATTCTTTCCTTTAACTTGACCACACAAATACACAAATACTTGTAACTTGTGGTTTCATTTATCACATTATGAAAGGAAGGGAAACTGGAGCAAAGGTGCAAAGCAGAGAGCAGTGGTGTCAGAAGACACTGTTGTCCTACACTAGCACAAAGTCAGGACCCCAAGGTATATGTAAACTATTTTAAAAAACTTAAAAATTAAAAAAAAACATGGTTTCTATAAGAAGAAACACTCTTCTTTTCCAAATTGTTTCCAATAAACATGGATGTATCACATTCGTAACCAGAAAAAAAAATTTTTTTCTAATTATTGATTGGGTCTTTCCTCTTTGCTTTTTCATTATGCTTGCATTTCATTATGCATGTATCATTGCTGTTATAATCCCTTATTAGTTCTGGCCATGCAGGTCCATGAATCTCATAATCAATATCAGTCTTGACAGTTTCAAATGGCTATGACACCATTAGAGGTATTACTGAGTGTTATCCCCAAAGAATTAAAGTAGCATCTACCAATAATAGCTGTTCTAGATTCTGCTGACTAAAAAGCTTCTATGTCACAAACTTAGCAAACTATGACTTCCTGCCCCCCAGGTTCCCTGAAATACATGATGTCTTAGTCTGGGTTCCCTAGAGAAGCAAAACCAGTGAAACATATATAGAAAGATAAGTTTATATCAAGGAAATGGCTCATACAGTTGTCAAGGTGGGAGAGTCCCAAGTCTAGGTCAGATGGCAGACAGGAAGGCTGTCCAGTTCAGCTGGCATATACGCAGGCAGGCATTTCCTGCAGGTAAGAAGGCAGGCTGCTTAGGACTCCCAGGATCAGCAGATAAAAGAGCAGGTCACTGGCTTAAGTCCAAAGAACCAGAATTCAGAGAATGTGCCAGATGCAAGTTCCAGACCCAGCAGAGAGCAAACAAGTTTTCCTAAGTGTCTGATATTTTGGAAGCAGTCCACAACCCCAAAACTTCCTTTCAAATGATTGAATGTTCATAGCAGACATCATCACAGAGTTAATTACAATATATTAGATTTCATTATGGAGATAACTAGAGTCCTGATATGGTGCTGTGGGATAAAGCACTGAACAGCAAGGTCAGTTTAAATCTCAAGGTCAGCAGTTCAAACTCAGCAGCCACTCCTCAGAAACCTTAGTACAGGGTCATTACAAGTCAGAACCAACTCAATGGCACTTAACAACAACAGCAATTTGGTGAGAACTATATCCCAACTGCCAAACCACTGAGAATCCTAGCCCAGTCAAGTTGACACAAAACCTTAACTATCTCACTTGACATGTGATAATTCAAAGAGAGAATCAAGAGGAGTAAGTGGTAAAAACAATAGTGAGACTAAAAATAAAAGTCCAGTAATCTTAGGGGACACCAAGGTTAATTGGCATAACATAGTCCACAAAGGCAATGTTCTACATTTTAATTTGGTGAGTAGAAACTGGAATAATAAAAACTCATAAGTGGCCATCTAAAATACAATCACTAGTCTTTTCCACTCTGGAGCAAAGAAGTGTGATGAAAATAGAAACTGCATAGAAAAAGTTAGTCCAATGTAAACATCAGTCTTCAAGACCCTGAGACCAGGAGAACTAAATATTGCCCAGGTACCACTATCAACTGTTCTGTAAAGGATCACATTAAAAGGTACTAAATAGAGGAGAATAAACAAGATGGCAGAGAGGGCAGAAGTGCAATGAGGAGCTCCATCAGCAACAACACAGAATAACAGACCAAGCAGGCTCAGGGGATGGTTCCAGAACTCTGAACCACATATAAGGGAATATTTAGAAGGTTAGAAAGCTTATAGCTAGGGGAATTTGTAGCAGAAGCAAGAAATCCATTGCTTTCAAATTCAAGATGCTCAGCTGCTCCCAGAGCCGCCATCTTGGACAAGAGCAAGCAGGGGAAGGATGAGAGCAGCCACGGACGCCTGACAGAACCATGGAGATAAAGGTGTGGACATTCTTTTTTTTTTTTTTTTGTATCTGTTCATTGGTGTCTTGAAGTCTGTGCACCTTCATTCTGGTGACTAGAGGGGGTGCCTGAGCAGGTGGATACCCCATCCCCACCCCCAAAGGGTTCTACTATGCATGCACACAGAGCTCACCGAAATTTAAAGAGACAGTTTCCACTTAAAACCAAATGGCAGTGCAAAATGGTCACAGCCAGCCCTGAATTGTTTATCACTAGGAAAAAGGGCTGAGCAGGGATTGTGGAGCGGTACAGGCAGACTAAAAAGGAAATTGGCCAAAATTAAATCCTGAGTTACATCACAACGACCAACAGTGGCATCTTGAAATTTTTCAGGAAGAAGAGTGAAAAGGGAAGCCCATCTCCTGGTCACATCAACATGGAGGCAATCAGAAAGCATAAAAAAATGCCAAAATACACATCAATCTAAGTATTAAGGCTACAGATAACTACTGAATATGCCCCAAAAGCAGAAAGAGACGACCATATCAGCACATGTCCAAAAACGAGATAAAGTGGCTGAAGCAAATGATCTGGAAGTAGACCTGCACTCCATACTGGACAATGGTCAGGCTTTGGAAATGCCTGAGAAGGAATTCAGAAAAATGTTTATAAAATGTTTCAAAACATTTTACAATGGAGTTTAAAAAAATAAGGAAGACGTCAGAAAAGCGCTACAGGAACAATCAAACAAGATAGATACAGCATTGGAAATAATTCAAAAACTACGGAAAGAGGTTCAAATGATCAATAATAGAATATCAGAAATAGACAATACACTGAAAGGCAAAAGGAGTAGAATAGAAGACATGGAAGGCAGAACCAGTGAGCTGGAAGACAAATTTCTCAATACCACTAAGGTAGAAGAACAAACAGAAAAAAGGATGTTGGACAACATGAAGAGGATTAACTTAAGAATTATCGGCATTCCAGAACAAGAAGAATCACACAAGTCCACAGAGGAAATAGTTGACGAACTTCTGGAAGAAAATTTCTCAAACATCCAGAAAAGTGAAAAGATAAACATTTAAGAAGCTCAACGAACCCCAGGAAGGATAGACCCCAAAAGAAAATCACTGAGACATATCATAATCAAGCTCTCCAAAATCAAAGATAAGGAGACACTCCTGAAAGCAGCTAGGGAAAACAGAAGTGTTACATACAAAGGCAAGCAAGTCAGATTAAGCTCAGATCTCTCAGCAGAAACCATGCAAGCAAGAAGGCAATGGGGAGACATTTATAAACCCTGAAAGAAAAAAATTGCCAACCAAGAATCATTTATCCAGCAAAGCTATCAATCAAATATGATGGTATAGTCAAAACATTCCAGGATAAACAGAAGCTAAGGGATTTTGCCAAAGTCAGCCCTGCACTACAAAACATCCTAAAGGGAGTCTGTGGACTGAGAACCAACAAGAACAGACAACAACCAGAGATTGACATACGTGGCAGCACCTCCCAGAATTAAATCGACAAAAGGAAGAGTCAAGAACAGAACAAAACTATGAGAACAAACTCAGAGAATCTGGGAGGTCAGTCTATGACCAAAATAATTACAATGTAAAAGAAGGTAAACATGTAGGAACAGAAATCCAGATGGTGAGAAGGTCAGGTGGATTACAGGATAAAATAGAATGTCTTAAATGGAGGGAAGAGTTAATGGAATATAAGGTAACCACAACAGTGGGGTTGGGGTGGGGGGTTTGAGTGTTGGGGAGGGCAATACAAGAAGGGAGAAGTAGTGGAGGAACAAGATAGATCAGGGAACACTGAGACAGGTTTGCATGGTCTAAGTGGGACAGAGGTAAATAGTGATGCATGCTCAATCTTGGAACAACAGGGCTCTGTGATACAGTGATCTAGGCATAGTTTCAAGAGGGGAAATAATACTAAAATGCTTGACTGTCTTATGAATACTGGTTTCCCTTGTCTACTATTGTAAAATAGACACTTGAGTGGGATAGAAAGGAATGTTGGAAAACATGGTTACAGAAAACTTGTAAGCCCACCTTCAGCCTATAACTGATTGGAATACCTAAAAGGGGTTCTAGAACTTGCCCAGTGAAATAGGCCTCTTGCAAAGCCTTTACAGAGTATAAAACCTTAAGTAGAATCCTGAGTCCCAATCAGAACCTCGTGAGGTGGGACATTCCCACTAGCCAGGACAAGCAGACCAGCCTGGAACAGCTAGAGTGACAGAAGATACATCTTCAAAGAAAGATCATCAGGAAAAACACAAAACAAAAATATCTGCATGACTGGCTACTACAAGAATAAGCAAGGTGCTCGCCAGAAAGTCATCAAGCCAAGCAATCAAATTACTTCAGGACAAACTCCCCTCTAAGACTGAAACTCAAAGGGCACACATGAACAGGCATGTAAGCTTACTGGCGACCACATTGGTCTACTGGTGAGAGGAAGAGGAGGAAAGGCAGCAATGAAGAAATGGGTTGAATTCAACCACCGTCCATTGACTCCCATTGACCTGGAGATGAGAGAGAGAAGAGGAAGGGCTGGTTGGTCCAAAGTGTGGTGAGGCCTGGGGACACTTGAGCCCATGGACAAGGACATAGCCACAGAGGGCTAGAGCTGAGAGTGAAGCATCCAGCTGATATGAAGTGAGGGGAGATG
>NW_006408781.1:2516921-2519500 GCF_000296735.1 Chrysochloris asiatica
AATTAATAGAATGGGAGAAAAATGTGGAACAAAATTCAAAATCCTAACAGACCAGTTTTACTGATTGGAGAGATGCTAATGGAACCCCGAGACTATGACCTTTGGTTACCCTTCAGGTCTGGACGTGAACTCCATTTTCCCCATGACTCCATTTTCAGCCAAAAAATAGGTAAGTCTATAAGGGGAACAAAAACATGAGTAAGTTATTGTTCACATCTTAGAATAATTGACATTTGAGATCAAAGGAGCAGCATTTATCCAAGGATAAAATTCAGAAAGGTTAGCAAAGAAGGAGGAATGGAAACAGGAAGCACAGGGAGAAGGTGGGATTCAATAGAGTTACACTGTGGAGACTGTCATCAAATACACGAAACAAAATGATATTAATTGTTGATCTGCTTTGTAAACCTTCACCTAATTCACAATAAAAAGTTTCTTTTAAAGAACACAATAATAATAATAGTAATAATAAAGATCCATCATACTGAATGTTGTGGCATTTGCCTTGAAAGAATATTACTTTACCCTTGAGAGAGATTACAATTCTAAAAATAGAAAACACTGATAGGGACACAGTCTAAAACAGATGGAAATATTCAGACTCAAGACTACATATAGGTTGACCTTTATTCTATTGGGCATACTGTCAACAAGATGTCTTTAAGACAAGATCTATCTCTTTCACATGCACTTACCAGTTGCTCTAAAAGTGTCAGAGGGTCCCAGCCTGATGACGTTTGCAAATACTGATTCATTATAAATTTGAAGGTGTGCTAGCTAGGTAGAACTACCTCAGTGAACCTGTGTGTGAGGTTAAAGATGTTGTTGACTCTTAATCTACTTCTCAAGAGCAGAACAACATCCTGCTCGGGCTGAATTTTTTGCTTATATTCTTCATTTTGTCAGGTTACCAACTCTTTGTGTCTTATTTTAACATTGCTGGGATGTCTTTAGTGGTAAATTCCTGAGCACTGAAGCTTTGTGTGAATAAGAGGTTAATGGTCGAACTTACAGCCATGCTGTATAAGTTTAAAACATGTTAGTTCTGGCAGATATACCGATTAAAGAGAAGGCAATAATTAGTACCAGGCTCCCTGCTTAGAAATGCTGTTGTTAGCATATTTTCCTTTCAGGGAATTATAATGTGACATGCAATAAATTTGGACAGTGGACTAACTCCAGTCTATGTTGTTGTTGTTGTTGTTGTTGTTGTCAGGTGCCATCGAGTCGGTACCAACCCATAGCGACCATATGCACAAAAGAATGAAACACTGCCCAATCCTGGGCCAATCTCACTACTGTTGCCATGCTGGAGTCCATCAATGCTGCCACTTGGCCAATCCATCTCATTGGGGGTCTTCCTCTTTATCTCTGACTCTACCAAACATGATATACTTCTCCAGTGATTGGTCCCTTCTGACAATATGTCCAAAGTATGAGAGACAAAGTTTGGCCATTTTGGCCTCCAAGGAGCATTCTGGCTGTACTTTGTCCAAAACAGATCTATTGATTCTTTTGGCAGCCCTTGGCAATTTCAATATTCTCCTCCAACACCAATACTCAAAAGCATCAATTATCTACAGTCTTCCTTATTTACTGTCCAGCTTTCACATGCATATGAAGTTATTGAAAATACCATGGCTTGGGTCAGGCAGACCTTAGTCCTCAAGCTGACATCTTTGCTCTTCAAAACTAAAAAAGGTCTTGTGCAGATTTGCCTAATACAATACATCATTTGATTTATTGACTGCTGCTTCCATGAGTGTTGATAGTGGATCCAAGAAGAATGAAATCCTTGAAAATTTCAATCTTTTCTCCATTGATAAGAATGTTGTTTATTGATCCAGTGGTGAGGATTTTTGTTTTCTTGACATTGAGATGTAATCCATACTGAAGGCTGTATTCTTTGACCTTCATCAGCAAATGTTTTAAGTCCTCTTCACTTTCAGCAAGCAAAGTTGTATCATCTGCATATCACAGGTTGTTATGAGTCTTCCTCCAATTCTGATGCCACATTTTTCTTCATATAACCCAGCTTCTCATATTATTTGTTCAGCACACAGGTTGAATAAATATGGTGAAAGAATACAACCCTGTCGCACACCTTTCTTAATTTTAAACCATCCAGTTTTGCCATGTTCTGTTCGAACAACTGCTTCTTGGTCCAGGTACAGATTCCTCATAAGCACAATTAAGTGTTTCGGAGTACTCATACATCACAATGTTGTTCATAGCTTGTCATGATCCACACAATCAAAAGCCTTTGCATAATCAGTAAAGCACAGGTAAACATGTTTCTGATATTCTCTGCTTTCAGCCAAGATCCATTGGATATCAGCAATGATATCCCTTATTCTGCGGCCTCTTCTGAATCCAGTTTGAGCCTCTGGAAGTTTCCTGTCAGTCTATGATTGTAGCCATTTCTGTATGACCTTTATCAAAACTTTACTCACATGGGATACCAAAGAGATTGTCTGATGATTTCCACATTCCGTTGGGTCACCTCTCTTTAGAATGGGCACAAATATGGATCTCTTCCAATCAGTTGGCCAGATAGTTGTCTTCCAAATTTCTTGGCA
>NW_006408781.1:2520245-2528709 GCF_000296735.1 Chrysochloris asiatica
GTATTCCATCTGGTGAGGTCCATGTGTATAGTTATCTCTTATGCTGTCTAAAGAAGGTATTTGAAATGAACAAATCATTGGTTTTGCAGAATTCTATCATGCATTCTCTAGCATCATTTTATCACCAAGGCCATATTTCCAACTACTGATCCTTCCTCTTTGCTCCCAGTCTTTGCATTCTAATCACCAGTAATGATCAATACATCTTGATTGCATGTTTGATTGATTTCAGATTGAAGAAGTTAGTAGAATTCTTCTATTTCATCCTCACTGGCTTTAGTGGTTGGTGGGTAAATTTGATTGATAGTGGTATTAACTGGTCTTCCCTGTAGTCACATGTATATTATCCTATCACAGACAGCATTGTACTTCATGACTGATCTGGATCTGTTCGTTTTGACGATGAATGCAACACCATGCCTCTTCAATTTTTCATTCCCAGCATAGTAAACCATGTGGTTGTTAGATTCAAAATGGCCAATACCAGTCCATTTCACCTCGCTAATGCCTAAGATATTGATGCTTATGTGTTCCATTTCATTTTTGACAACTTCCAATTTTCCCAGATTCATACTTCATACATTCCATATTCCGATTTTCAGTGGATGTTTACAGCTGTTTTTCTTCATTTTGAGTTGAGCCCCATCAGCAAATGAAGGTCCCACAGACTTTTCTCCCACTGGCTTTACTCCATTCGTGTCATCATGGTCAACTCTGCTTTGAGAAGGCAGCTCTTCCCCAGTCGCATTTTGAGTGCCTTCCAACCTGAGGTGCTCATTTTCTGGCACTAAATCTCACAGTGTTTCTCTACTATTCATAAGGTTTTCAGTGACTAAATATTCAGAAGTAGTTCGTCACTCTTTCTTCCTAGTCTGTCTTTCTCTGGAAGCTCATCTGAAACCTGTCCATCATGGCTGACCCTGCTGGTATTTAAAATACTGGTGGCATAGCTTTCAGAATCACAGCAACTCACAAGCCACCACTGTACAATAAACTGACAGACGAGTGGTCACCATTTGATTTTAAGAACTCCAGTCTGTATGAAGGCCAAAACTTTTTTGTATACGATCATTTTCAATTTGGGGAACAATGTCTCTGAAAATGGACTTGAATGACCCATTTCTAAACTAGCGTCAATCCCAATGCTGGGTGCTCTTCTAAAGAGCACTGTGGAAGGCAGCTTCAAGCTGCAGATTCAAAGTGCTGGTCTTTGAATAGCGTCCTATACTGAGGAGTAGAGGTAATAATTTGAAGGGTGCGGAGTACCCTATACTAAGGAATAGAGGTAATAAAAAGGGTGCAGAGGGGTGCAGGGGGGTCTACAGTACCAGTAAATGTGCCCAAAAGTTCCTGAATGTCCTACTAAAAAGCAAACAACCAGTTAACATCAAGTTGATTCCAACTCATGGCAACCTCATGTACATTTGCGTAGACTGTGCTACAAAGGGTCTTCCTTCTAAGCCATCTCTGGATGAATTCAAACTTCCAACTTTTTTGTTAGCATCTGAGTGTGTTAACTCTGCATCATCCAGGGATTCCCCTATGCTTTCTAGACACTCCCACACCAAGAAATCCTCACCCTCAGGAACTATTTCCCATGTTTGTGCTCCATTTGAGAGACTAAGAAACATCATAAACTGAGAATTATCCAAAAGTTAATACTGCTTCAAGAGCAATGCATAGACTGGGTAAGGTAGAATGGCAGGGTACAGTTAAACAAAAGGGTTTAGGGAGTATGGTCCTTATATCACTCTGGACCCTTCCAAAAGTTGTGTGTGGTCTGGAGCTTGTTTTCTCAATGTATTAATGCTGTTCAAATATAACAGTAGAATCAACTCAATATGTGTGATGGAATTTCCAGTCCCTTTTCCAAAAACACTTTCTTGTCATCACCTCAGACACTGGCATTATAATCAATATCATATTCCAAAGAATAAAATGGCAACAGGAAAAAAAGCCAATTCCTTAGAAACCTAATTATTTCTAAGCCCATTAACTTCAAATTAGGGCTCTTGCAAAGTTGCCACCTCTCTCTGAGCTGAATCACCTCATCTTGGGGCTAGACTTCCTCTACCACAGAGCTAGATGAGGACATTTTTCAAATATCACACCATAGCACTCATCAGTTGTTTATATCTCTTTACCTCCCACTCATGCCTCAACACTTTTCAATCTGACTTCCACCCTTATTTCTCCACCAATATAGCTTTTACTAAAGCCTGTAAGGACCTGAGATGTAATCAGTTCTCATCCTAAGACCCTCTTAGCAGCAGTTGACAAGGTTGACCACCCTTTCCTTGAAGCTCTTTCTTGCCTAGGTTTCCTTGGCATCATTGTACTGGTTTTCTTCCAGTCTCTCTGTTGCTCCTCCTGCCTCTACTTCAACAGCTCTTGTCTGACTGTCCTTTAAATGTTGAAGTTATTCATTATTTGATCCCAAAAGTTCACTTTTCTTATCACTCTGTAGCCCTTCTCCAGGTCATCTTTTCCAAATCATGGCCAATGCTACATAATTCCAGGAGACACTATTCACATCCTTTGTTATTGTTGGTTGCTGCTGGGTAGATTCAGGTTCACAGCAAAAATGGCTTCCCAGAGTTGTAGAGAGGAGCCCTGGTGGTTGAGCACTTGACTATTACCTAAAAGGTCAGCAGTGCAAACTCACCAGATTCTCTGCAGGATGAAGATGTGGCTGTCTGTGTCCATAAAGACTAGAGTGCTGGAAACCCTATTGGACAGTTCAGTTCTGTCCTATGTCACTATGAATTGGAATCAACTCAATGGCAATGGGTTTGGTTTTTTTTCAGTTTAGAGTTTTAGCTGTTTTCAAATTAATAAATTACAGGGTAACCTCAAAGAAAATGAACACACCTTCACATCAAAACAAAAAAGAGGAAAACCATAAAGATTTGGGTTTTTTAAAAAGCAAACATTAAAAGAACATCAATGAAGAAAATGACAAGAAAACACACAACAAAATAACTCAGCATAGAAAATTATATGGAAAAAGTAAACCAGAAGCACCACAAAAAAGCACACTGCAAAATGACATCAATCAATTCATACCTATTGATAATTACATTGAATGCAAATGGATTAAATGTACCAGTCAAGAGACAGAGAGTAGCAGAATGGATGAGAATACGGGATCATTCAATATGTGTTGGGGACCGCAAAGCACTGAGATGTTGAGGCCCTGTGTCATGGACAAAAATCCCACACGATGGCCCCACTCAGGATGGCTAGCCAGGGACCCTGAGGGCCAAGGAAGTGTCCTCCTGACATCCCGGGTTCATAGGCTTTTATGAACTCATTGGTGGGCTACCTCTGTATAATTTTCTTTGGTCTTATTATTCATTCTATGCTTCTAACTCCAGTAATTGTAGCTTCTGAGAAAATGGTTTCTAATGTGTCTCTCTTAATGTTTCCACTGTGTTGGCAGTGCATAGGGTCCTAGGAACAAATCTCTCTGAGGAACAAACTCTGGCCACCTGGCAAGCATGTCCAAACTGTTCCTTATCAAATTATTCAGTTATGTTTGATATTAACTTAGTACATGGGCCCTTGATACCCACAGACAAATATTAAAACAAAAACCTCTTCTAAAGCCGAGGCCATAAAAGTTCCAAAGGCAGGTTTGCTGAGATTCTACAAAGAGGCTCTGGAGACAATCTGCCCAAGGAATTCACTCAAAGCAGATTGGCGAATTCCGGAGTATTGTTCAAGGAATAATAGTGACAGCCTCCTCGAATCGTCCCCAGGTGTAATCCATTAACCTAGAGGTCCTTCTTCCTCCTGAAAGCCTAAACCAGGTAGCTGAAACAGTTTGACTCTCTTCAGACCTTTTAAATCCTTTTTCACCTTTACCCATTCGAGATTAAGTGCTATAGGTATGTTAACTAGCCTTGAGAAACCTCGAGTCACTGCCTTAGGATTTGAGCCAAAAAAGTAATTTATAACAGTTTGCTTGAATTTTTGGAAAATTAAGAATGTTAGATCATTAAGACAATTTGCGATGTATATTTTAGAATTTGTTCCTGTAAGTCAATGTGTCCTGTTTTGAATGATTAATTACATTTCATTTCTGTACCCTGTCTTAATAATCCCCTTCTTCCTTTGTGTAAAATCCCTCCCTGAAATAAAAGATGGACGCAGATGGAACCCTGCGTGCATTACTGCCTGCAGGGCCATGATGCCTGCAATCCAGGGTCTGCCTGCCAGTCTTGCATCCACTCTGATTTCGGGGTGTCTCTTTGTCTCTCTCGTGGCGTCTTTGCGTGTATTCTTTTTCTATCTCTTTTGCCGCCAGATCTCCCTACTTTGTGAACCAAACTTCCCTGTCAAGGCTGGTCCCAGACAAATATGCTCCCTATAAGACACACACACACACACACACACACAATAGACTAAAACTTAAAGGATGGGGGAAAGTATGTCAGGCAATCAGGAATGAGCAGGGATGAAAATATTCATTTCTGGTAAAATTGATTATAAGGCAAAAACCTGAACAAGAGACAAAGAAAGACATTATATCATGATAAAAGGGTCAATTGAACAAGAAGACATAACCATAATAAAGATCTATGTGTAAAATGAAAGAGCCTCCAAACACATAAATCAAACTCTTACAGAAATAGACAACTCTGAAATAAAAGTAGATTCTAATAGACCAGTTTCTATGAAGGATAGAACAACTAGTAAGAAACTCAATCAGCCAATTTGATCTCATAGATTTATACAGAACATTCTACCAAATAACAGCACATTATACATTATTTTCCAGTGTACATGGAAAATTCTCCAAAATAAACCATATGTTAGGCCAGAAAGATCAAGGGGGGGGGGGGGGGGGAATCAAATACATGGAAATCAAATAGCACCCTGCTTAAAAGGTACTGAATAATAGAAAAGATACACAATGAAAGTTTTGTGTCCTTTTTAATCAAAGAGAAAGAAAATACAACATACCTAAAGCTTTGGGACATAGCAAAAGTAGTGCTCAGAGGGCATTTTATAGCAATAACTATACATATCCAAAAAGAAGAAATAACCAAAATCAATATCTTAACCCAACAAATCCAGCAATAGATAAGAAGCAGCAAAGTAAGCCTACTGCCACCAGAAGAAAATAAATAATAAAGGTTAGAAGAGAAATAAACTATACAGAAAATATAAATAGTCATCAGGACAAAATTCCAGTTCTTTGAAAGGATTGATAATATCAAAAAACCACTGACAAATCTAACAAAAGAAAAGAAGATGCAAATAGCGCAAATAAGAATCAACAGAAATAATAAGGATCGTAACAGAATACTATGAAGAATTGTACTCCAACAAGTTTGAAAACCCAGAAGAAATGGAAATTTTTCTAGAAAGACACTACCTACCTAAACTAACACAGACAAAATTAGAAAACTTGAACAAGCATATAACAAAAAGAAATTGATCAGATTATTTTAAATTTCCCAACCAAAAAAGACCAGGCCAAGATGGCTTGACTGGTGAATTCTACCAAACATCAATTCTACTCAAACTATTCCAGAACATAGAAAGGGAAGCAAAACTCCCAAAATCATTCTATGAAATGAACATAACCTTCATACCCAAACCAGCAAAGATACTAAAAAAGAAAATTATAAGCCAATATCCCTCATGATCATATATGCCGGTGAGCTTGAACTGCCATCCTTGCTGTTCAAACCAACTTTGCAGTCCAGCACATTAACCCACAATGCCACACCAGGATTTCCACCCCAAAAATTAAATACTTAGGGATAAATCTAACCAGAAAAATAAAGACCTATGTAAAGAAAACTTCAAAACACTACTATAAGAAACCAAAAGATAAGAATGGAAGAATATGCTCATGCTCATGGATAGGAAGACTTAACATTGTGAAAATGTCAATACTACCCAAAGCAATCAGTAGATATAATGCAATCCCAATCTAGATTCCAACAGCATTCTTTAAAGAAATGGAAAACCTTATCACTAAATTTTTATGGAAAGGAAAAAGACCTCAGATAAGCAAAGCATTACTAAAAACAAAGTAGTATGCCTCTCACTCCCCAACCTACTATATACAAACCTACTATACAACTACAAGGAGCTCTGGTAGCGTAGTGGTTACGAATCGGGCTGCGAACCTTAAGGTCAGCGGTTCGAAACTACCAGCTGCTCCGCGGGAGAAAGATGAGGCTTTCTACTCCCGTAAAGATTTACACCCTCGGAAACCCTGCACAGGGTCACTATGGGTCAGACCCAACTCGATGGCACTTAACAACAACAACAACAACTATACAACTACAGTGGTCAAAACAGCCTGTTACTGATATAATGAAAGAGAAACAGACCAATGGAATAGAATCGAGAACCTAGAAGTCCATCCACATACAGTTAGCTGATCTTTGACAAAAGGTCAAAACACATTAAGTGAGAAACTGAAACTTTCTTCAACAAATGATACTAGCAAAACTGGAAATTCATTTGAAGAAAACTGACTCAAGATCTATATCTCACACCATATAAAAAAACGATTTCAACATGGATTAAAGACCTAAATATAAAACCTAGAACTATAAAGATCATCAATGAAAAAAATAGGACAAACTAAGGGTCTCTGATACATGGCATCAGAGCCAAGTAGCAAACATAACTGAAAGCACACAAACAGAAGAAGATAAAATATATCACTGGGACCTCCTAAAAATTAGATACTTACATGCATCAAAATATTTCACCAAAAGAGTAAAATGAGAACTCACAGACTGGGAAAAATATTTTGGCAAAGACATATCACACAAGAGACTAATCTCTATTGCAATCATTGCAATGAAACAATGAGTGTAAAACCAATGTTCTCTCATGTAAACTGTCACTCAATTCACAATAAAAACTTAAAAAAAAAAAAAAGACTAATCTTTAAAATTTACAGAAGACTTCATCTCAACAAGAAAAAGATAAATAATTCAATTAAAAATGAGTGGAGGACATGAGCAGACACTTCCCCCCAGGAGACACTCAGGATGCCAACAAACATGAAAAAATGCTCACAATCATTACCCATTAGAGACACACAAATCAAAACAACAATGAGATATCATCCCACTTCAGCATTTTCAGCAAATTCAGTAAAACAGCAAACAAGAAATGCTGGCAAGGGTATAGAGAGACTGGTACTCTCCTACACTGCTGGTGGAACTGTAAAATAAAAGTAACATATGACCCAAAAATCCCTTTACTTGGTATATATCCTCAAGAAACAAGAGCCAGAACATATGTGCATACTCATGTTCATCACAGCACTATTCACAACAGCAAAAAGACAAGACAGCCTAAATGTCAATTGGAAGAATAGATAACATACTTTGATACATACACACAATGGAATACTGTACAACATGGATGAACCTGGAAGACACTCTGTTAAGTGAAATGAGTCAGTCTCAAAAGGACAAATAGTATATGAGACCATTGCTAGAAAAAGTTAGGAAAATATTTTCATGCTAAAAGACACATTCTTGGATGGTTACCTGGGGTGGGAGGGAAGAGAAAGTAATTCATTTGAACTGGTTTTAACTCATAGCGACCCTGTATAGAGTTTCTGAGGAGCATCTGGTGAGTTTGAACCGGTGACCTTACAATTCAAAGTGACCATTCAGTCCAGTGCTTTATCTCACAGTGCCTTACCAGGACTCTGGTTAGAGGGTATACACATGTTAACTTAGGTGATGGGAAAGGTAATATACAACAAGAGAGAGATTGGCAAAAGAATGATGAAGACAGGGTAGACACAAGGAATAGTGCAAGAGCTAAAGGGAATAGAGAGGTAAACACTGTTACATATATGAGCCTGCAATAACAGTGATCTGTGGGTGCTGGTGTGGCACTGTAGTATAAACACTGAATTGCTAACCACAAGGTTGGCAGTTCAAACCTGCCATATGCTCCTCAGAAACCCTACAGAGGGTTGCTGTGAGTCAGAACTGACCCAACAACACCTAACAACAACAACAACATGGGTATATACATGGATATATACAAAGGCTGAGCAGGTATGGGACAGATTTGGGTATATAAATGTTTGACAACGGATATGTGTACATGAGTATTTGTCTTTGCTGCAAAGATAACTATGAGTGGAGTGGAGCGTGTAGTTGTTATTAAATGTCATCAAGTCAGTTCCAACTCATAGCAACTCTGTATAGAGTTACCGAACAGCAGCTGGTGAGTTCAAACCACTGACCCTGTGATTCAAACCGACTTTTTGGTCCAGTGCTTATTCTATAGTGCCACACCAGGACATGGGGCAAAAATTATGAAAACTTCTTGTTGTTGTTCTCAGGTGCCATCGAGCCGAACCGACTCATAGCGACCCCATGCACAGCAGAACGAAACAATGCTCGATCCTGGGCCAACCTCACCACTGCTGCCACCCCCGAGTCCATCAATGATGCCACCTGGC
>NW_006408781.1:2530608-2538733 GCF_000296735.1 Chrysochloris asiatica
CATATTTTGGCTCTCGTAGATTTGTTTTCATTTTCTTCAGCTTTAATTTGAATTTGCATATCAGTAATTGATGGTTTGTTCCACAGTCTGCCCCTGGTCTTGTCTTCACTGATGATATGGAGCTTTTCCATCTTCTCTTTCCACAGATGTAGTCTATTTGATTTCTATGTGTTCCATCTGGCAAGGATGAAACACATAGACATTACCAACTTCTTAGACATTACCAAATACCGTAAGAGAATAAGTTGCTGAAGACAAGAGTCTTGGAGGACTCTATGGTCAATTGGCATAATATAGTTCACAGAGACTATATTCTACATCTATTTTTGCAATTAGAAATTGGGATCTTAAAAGCTCCTGTGCAGCCATCTAAAATGCAACTGTTACTTTCTCTTGTCCACAGGAAAAAAAAGAGTAATGAAAATTGAAAACACTTGAAATAAAATAGTCCAATGGACTAATGGAATACATGAATATCAATTTCTAAGACCTGAGACCAGAAGAACTAGATGGTACCCAGCTAACATTACCAATTCTTCTAAAATGGGTCACATTAAAAGGTCCTGGATAGAGTGGGAAAATGTGGAACAAAATTCAAAATTATAAAAAGACTGGATTTACTGGGCAAAAACAGACTGGAGGAATCCAAGAAGATTCCTAAATCACCCTACAGGTCTGGAATGGAATACACCCTCATGACTCAATTTTCAGCCAATCAGTATATAAGAGGAACAATATTAGCAAGTTATGCTCATCATGGAATGGTCAACCATTCAGGATCAAAAGGGTAGCATTTACTAAGGACAAAGTCCAGATTGAGAAGGAGGGTAGAATGGAAACAAGAATCACAGAAAGCAAGTGGTATAACTGATGCTACATGGAGGGAATTGCAATCATTGAAATGAAGTGTATGATTTGTTGATTGTAAAACTGATGCTATGCACCCTAAATCTTCTTTATAAAAAGAAAAGTATCAATCAATATATTATAAACATTCAACCTTAACCAATGAGGACTAATCCAAATATGCCTACTAGAGAATTCTCTATGTATAAAGCAATTTTCCAAGTCTTAATTTCTGCGTTGTCCCAGATAATTATTGTTAACATTATTGAGTATTTCACACATCATTAGATGATTTGCACACTGATGATTTGGGACTGTCAGCACTCCTCAGTTAACCCTTTTCTACTTAAAATTAAATTTTGAAACTACCCAAAATTATTAGGAAATTCAATGCCCCCAAAGACTGTGCAATTAAAATCATAACACAAAGATTTTACATTTATAAACCCCTCTCTGGTCTTCTGGCATTGTTCTGCATCAATAAAATTGAAACAGAAAGGAGAGAAGAGGAAAGACAATGAAATATCATCATGTTTTCATAGTACAAGTGTTTCTCAACATTGCTGCCATCTCTTTTCCATTTCTTTCAGTATAGCCACTGAAATATAGTGCAGAGTTGTCATTAGAAAGGACTCTGATCTTTCTCCCCTGATTCTACCTGGCCAGGGTCAGGAAGAAGTCTCCATTCATGGCCCTAAAGTAAAACTCACCTGAGCCAAGTACTGTAACTCTAGGTGTCTTCGACTACAATTAGTCCTCTTGAGTCTACATTTCTTATACCAGCTATTTTGCAGGATGCCAATAACAGGTTCTGCAAAAGGTAACCCAAAGTCTGAATACAAGCCTATAGAGTAGCTCATTTGACTCAGAGGGTGTCACACATGAGAAAGGATGCTGTGTTCAGTCTGAGACACAGGTCCTAGTTCCAGTTCTATCACTAACTTGGGTGACAGTAGGAAACCTGTGCCTGTGTTTATACTCCAGGTTCCTGACCTGTAGGAAAGAAACACACACCCAGCCAACTTTACCCCTATACTATAAAAATAAATCAGCCAATATGTTAGTGGGTTGAAAACTTGAAGCACCTTGAAAATGAAACATTTGTGTGCAGTACCCTCCCACATTCTCTATCTACATCTCATTTGGGAGCATCTGGGGTTTATCTTGCTGAGCATGCGGAAGCCATCTTAGACAATGAATGCTATAAATAAAAAAATTTAAAAATAAACCAGTTGTTCTAAGGCAATTTCTACTCTTGGTGATCCCACATGTGTCAGAGTAGAAGTATGTTTCTTAGGGATTCCAATGGCTGGTTTTTTTCAGAAGAAATTGACAGGCCTTGCTTCTAAGGCCTAGATTTGAATTGTCAACCTTTCAGTTAGTAGCCAAGTGCTTACCCATCTATGTCACCTAGGGACTCCAATAAACACTATCACCTTCCTTTCAAAATCAATTCTGTAATCCCAAAAGGTGTACAGCAAAACAATTCCCACTATTAATTGCCTATCCCTCCAATAACAAAAGAAAAATAGTAATAACTACAATAACTTGCACTCTTGAGCATTCTATCACACATTTGACCTGCATTGTCTCATTTGATCTCTATAAAGACCCTCTTAAGTATCAGTATCTCTATTTTACCTAAATTGTTGTTGCAGGTGCCATGGAGTCAGTTTAGACCCATAGTGGTCCACGTCAGGGTTTTCAAGGCTTTTAAGTCTTTGGTGGGAACAGAAAGTCTCATCTTTTTCCCACAGAGTGACTGGTGGGCTCAAATTGCCAACCTTGTGGTTCATAGCCCAGTACTTATTGTATGGAGCCATGATCTTCCATGTCTTTTACCTATGAAGCAACTAAAAATGAGATAAATAACTTTCAGGAGTTGTCCAACTAAAGTATCTATTGTTGTGTGTCATTGAGTTGATCTCTACTCACAAGGAGCCCTGGTGGCACAATGACTATGTGTCCGCTGTTAATGGAGGTGGTTCAAACCCACCAAGGGAGAAAATCTGTTCCTGTAAAGATTACAGCCTAATACCAGGTCACTTGGCATATTATGTCAGCAAAGACAATGTTCTATATCCTATTTTGGTGAGGAGTGTCTAAAAAGCTTCTGAATAGGAATGTAAGGTACAGCTACTGTTCTTTTCCTGTCCAGAGTGAAGAAGCATGGAGAAAATCAAAGACTCAAAGAAACAATTAATTCAAAGGACTAATGTAAGGGGTTCACATTAACTCCAGCCTGCAAGACCCTGAAATCAGAAAACTAGAAACTGCCCAGCTACCATTGCTGAGCATTCTAAAAGGTATCACAATAGAAGTTTCTGTATAATATGGAAGAAAACTGTGAAACAAAACTTAAAATCAGCAAAAAGACCAGACTTACTGACCTGATGAGAGAGTGGAGGGACTCCTGAGACTATGACCCTTAAACACTTCCCAGGTTTGGAACTGAACTCACCCCCCATGGTTCATCTTTCAGCCAATTGGTAGACAGGCCTCTCAGGTGAACAATAACACCAAGGATTTATGCCCTCCTTAGAACAATCAACAACTGAGACCAAAAGGCAAAATTTGCCTAGGTATAAAGCTCAGAAGGCAGGAAGAGATAGGAAAGGACAAATGAAAACCGTACACAGGAATTGGAAAGTGTTGTTACAATGTAAGGTTTGCAGTTAGTCACAAAACAAAATGTGCATGAATTGTGAATGGAAAACTGATTTGTTCTATAAACTTTCACCCAAATCACAATAAAAAGTTATAAGAGAAAAGATTGCAGTTTAAGAAATTGTATGGGGCAGTTCTACTCTGTCACATAGGGTTGCTATGAGTCGCTATAAGAAAATATTCTAGGGAGTTGCAAATTCCAGATGGTGAGAAGAAATCCTTTCGTGTCAAATTTCAGAATCAGGCCAAGTTGGTTAGAAAGAAAATTCTTGTTTGAGGACCAGAAAACTTGCTTTTCTGAACTATCCTTTTAATTTCCCCTCAGGTAACATTATGAAAATAAATCAGTCCCAGAGTTCTCACCTAAACTGCTCTCAGATTAGAGACCCCTGGATTACCATACAAATTTAGTGTAATTTAAAGAGGAGAACCACACCAGAAAGAAACATCCCACACTTGCACAAGCAAGTTTAAACCCTACCACCAAGCATATTCACAAGTGACCACGTATACTGTGATATAACAGTCCAGTCTCTGGTTTAAAGTGTCAGCAGATTTGAGTTTTTGAAAAGTGTGCCAAAAAATTTAAAAAAAACAAAAAAGAGGTAAAGAGAGAAGTCTGCTCTTTACACCTACACAGCACTGTACACTTGACTTGAGCGCCCCGAAAATTCCCCTAAGCATTCTTATCGTTGCATATCGCTCGTATCACTCCACAATTTAGTCAGCCAAACCATATCCTTTTCCAGCTTTAGATAAATTGCCTTCTGACAAACTACACACAGACAAAATATCATGAAGTCCCCAAGTTGTAATCACTACCGTATTTTTGTACAGAGATGAGTAACATTTTCCTATTTCATTTTTTTTTTTTTTTTTAAGTACATAAGCAGCATTTGTATAGAATACAAATATCTTTATTAGCATGTTGGCTTACCCTGTTTTTGCAATGGATTTGAAGAGTTTTACCACTACCTTTCTCCAGACTATGATACTTACAAATTGTAATAAAGAAAATTACCCTGAAATAAGCCATTCATTTAAATAAAGAGGTGGTCATTCACATTTCTACTCTTACTAAGCTGAATAAAGCTTTAGCATCATTTTGGAAGAAAAAATGACTATCATTAAAAGGTGCCATATATTTTGCTGTTTTCACCAAACTTAAAGTTAGCAGTTAAACAAATCCTTTTATATGTCATTGCTGTTGTTAAGTGTCATCAAGTCAACTCCAACTCATAGCAACTCTGTGTAGGGTTTTGAGCAGTTGCTGCTGAATTTGAACCACTGACTTAGCAATTCAAACTGACCTTGTAGTCCAGTGTGGCACCATACCAGGATTCCTTAATTAGGATATTAAAAAGCCAAACTTTATAAGCAAAAAAAAAAAAAAAACCTGTTTAATCAATTTATTTTAGTCAAAGTCAACTTAGTTTTCTTAGTTACAGTATTTTAATCATCTAGTTGATATTAAACTATGTTTGATAGCTTTACTGGACATAAGTAAGATTAGGATTTCAAAAATGTAAAATTATGTAAATAACTATTCTATACTTTTATAGAATATTACAACCAAATGTGCAAAGATCTGGAGTCAGAAAACCAAAAAGGAAGAACACACTGAGCATTTCTTAAGCTGGGAGAACTGAAGAAAAAATTCAAGCTTCAACTTTTGTTATTGAAGGATTCTCTGGGCAAATTATTATTGAATGATACAGAAAGCATCAAAAGAAGATGGAAGGAATACACATAGTCACTGTACCAAAAGGAAATGGCTGATGTTCAACCATTTCAAGAGGTAGCATATGATCAAGAGCCAATGATACTGAAGGAGGAAGTCCAAGGTGCATTGAAGGAATTAGCAAAGAACAAGGCACCAGGAATTGATGGAATAAAAATTGAAATCTTTCAAGAAAGTGAGGCAGCACAGGAGGCACTCACTCAGCTATGCCAAGAAATTTAGAAGACAACTATCTGGCCAACGGATTGGAAGAGATCCATATTTGTGCCCATTCCAAAGAGAGGTGACCCAATGGAATGCGGAAATCATCGGACAATCTCTTTGATATCTCAAATGAGTAAAGTTTTGCTAAAGGTGATACAGAAATGGCTGCAAGCATACATTGACAGAGAACTTCCAGAGGTTCAAGACGGATTCAAAAGAGGCCATGGAACAAGGGATATCATTGCTGATGTCTGATGGACCTTGGCTGAAAGCAAAGAATATCAGAAAGATGTTTACCTGTGCTTTATTGACTATGCAAAAGCTTTTGATTGTGTGGATCATGACAAGCTATGGACAACATTGTGAAGTATGAGTATTCCAAAATTATGCTCATGAGGAATCTGTACATGGACCAAGAGGCAGTTGTATGAACAGAACATGGGAACACTGTACAGTTTGAAATTAAGGTGTGTGACAGGGTTGTATTCATTCACCATACTTATTCAACCTGTATGCTGAGCAAATAATCCAAGATACTAGGTCCTATGAAGAAAAACATAGCATGAGGATTGGAGGAAGACTCATTAACAACCTGTGATATGCAGATGATAAAACCTTGCTTGCTGAAAGTGAAGAAGACTTAAAACATTTACTGATGAAGATCAAAGAACACAGCCTTTGGTATGGATAAGATCTCAATGTAAAGAAAACAAAAATCCTCACCACTGGACCAATAAACAACATTCTTATCAATGGAGAAAAGATTGAAGTGGTCAAGGACTTCATTCTTCTTGGATCAACTATCAACACTCAAGGAAGCAGCAGTCAAGATATCAAATGACATATTGCATTAGCAAATCTGCTGCACAAAACCTTTTTAAAGTGTTGAAGAGCAAAGATGTCAGCTTGAGGACTAAGGTGCACCTGACCCAAGCCATGGTATTTTCAATAACCTTATATGCATGCAAAAGCTGGACAGTAAATAAAGAAGACCGAAGAAGAATTGATGCATTCGAGTTATGATGTTAGAGGAGAATATTGTAAATACCATGGGCTGACAAAAGAACCAACAGGATTCGACTTCCGGCACATCCCTGATCAGGCAGCTCAGGTAGGGCAGTCTCAGGGAGAAGGGGCAGAATCACACATAAGAAACCTCTGTCTAGCAGACAGACAGCCTTTGAACAAACATAAGATCTTATATTTCAACATTCTAAACACGTTTTCTTAAAAAAATCAAATTGCTGAGGAATTACAGGCATTTTAAGCTTTTGCCTGCCTGCATGCGGCTCCTGCTTCCGCGCTGGCGAGTGCCTCTGCCCCCTGCAGACCTTGGAATGCAGGGCTAGAGCAACCCCACTTAGAAGGCTGCATTTCCAGAGAAAAGGAAGCATAAACTAACAAAGCCGAACAAATAGAGAGGGATATTGGCGCAAATATCAGGAAATTCAGGGTACCCACGGTACAGAGAGATTGAAAGAGGCATTTTCTATGTCATCAAATACAGACACTACCTCCCTGCAGCCACGACCCCCAGCCCTCTACTGCCCCGGTCTAGACCAGCCCTCTGCCAAGTCGCTTAGGCTTAGGAATGCCCAAGGCACAGGCCTGCCCACTGAGGCCAAAGCCCTCCCAAGGCCCAGACACTCCCACTAAGGCCAAGGCCTGCCCTGAGGCCAAACCCGCCCACAGACTGGTCACAAAGGCCCAGGCCCAACCAACGCCCAAACCACAGTGTAGCCAGGTCACTGAGGCCCAGGGCCCCAGATGCCCAACCTGCCACGTAGTAGCCCGGTCGCCAAGGCCCAGTGCCCCTGAGACCCAACCCACCCTCAGCCTGGTTCCCAATGCACAGGCCCCCAAAGGCCCAATCCGCCCAACCCGCCCGCTGAGGCCCAAGCCGCCCGATGCCCAGCTGCTGATACCCAGGCCCCCGGAGGCCCAAACCGCCCTTCTGAGGCCCAAACCACCAGCCCGAGACCGAAACCTCCCACCCGAGGCCCAACCCTCCTGTAGCCCGGTAGCTGATGCCCAGGCCCCCAAAGGCCCAAACTGCCCACCCTAGGCTCAACCCACCCTCTTGAGGCCCAAACGGCCTGCTGCCAAGGCCCAGGCCCAATTGAGGCCCAAAAAAGTTACTCTGAGTTAAGCAATAAGGAGAGTGTAAAGGGAAGACCACATCCTGATCACATACTCCTGGAGGTAATCAGAAAACATAAAAAATTACCAAAACACATGCTTAATTAATTATTAGGGCCACAGATAAACATTAAACATGTGCAAGAAGCAAAAGCAGATAAACATAACGGCACATGTCCAGAAAAAGATAAAATATCTGAGACAAATGAACCAGAAGTACACCTTCTCTCCATGCTGGAAGGACAGCAGGCCTTGGAGATACCTGAGAAAGAATTCAGAAAAATAATTATACAATGTCTCAAAACACTTTACAATGGAGTTGAGAAAAATAAGGAAGAAGTCAGAAAAGCGCTACAGGAACAATCAAACAAGATAGATACAGCATTAATAACAATCCAAAATCTACAGAAAGAGGTCCAAACAGTCAACAACAAAATGGCAGAAATAGAAAACTCCCTGAAAGGGCAGAGGAGTAGAATAGATGAGATGGAACGAAGAATCAGTGAGCTGGAAGACAAGTCTCTCAAT
>NW_006408781.1:2543874-2565639 GCF_000296735.1 Chrysochloris asiatica
GACATATTGTCAGGAGGGACCAGTCACTGGAGAAGGATATCATGTTTGGTAAGGTGGAGGGTCAGAGAAAAAGAGAAAGACCCCCCATGAGATGGATTGGCCAAGTGGCAGCATCAATGGATTCAAGCGTGGCAACAATAGTGAGGTTGGCCCAGGATTGGGCAGTGTTTTGTTCTGCTGTGCATAAGGTCGCTATTAGTGGGTAACAACTCGATGGCTTCTAACAACAACACCAAGTCTATACTTATTAGGGTTAACACATCAAAAGATATTTATCATGTAAATGAGGTGTTATTGTATTTTGCCAGGCTAATGAAGCTGTTGTAATAGCAAACACACACACCAGGGAAGGTTAGCTGCCACCAGTCAGCTAAATCAGTGATTCAGCTGAGAACAGCTGTAGAAACACAGCTCTGATACCCAGTGCCTACCAGTGGCTGACAAATGACAGGAACTCAATATTTGTTTGTGGATTCTGATAGGTTTTAACCCTAATATACATGTCCTAGGGACAGCTGTAGATTTGGTCATTTGGTCACAGACATCAGCGTTAAACATTTTTTATGTCTCAGGTTTTTTGGCTTTTTGGTGTGTGTTATTTTTTTTTTCCACTTGAATTTCTTACTTGAAATTAACATGCTGTTTCTTGAAATTAGTGTTACTCAAATTGCTGATTTTATTCCCACATCTTAACTGTATTGGTTTTACTTTCAGTTTTTACCTAATGAGGCTCACATCTTGATCAACACACATTAATTCACAAAATCCTCTACAAAGTCAAGTGCTTTCAAAATGATTACACTTTATATTTGTAGAACACATTAGAGCATTCAATCTGTTCATGCCTATTATCTAATTTCACCCAAACAACAATACTGTGAGTGAGAAGAGCTTTGTTGTCCCCATTTTACACGAGGGAAATGAGCAGCAGAGAAATCAAACTGATAAGGCCAATGACACAAAACTAATGGTGATAAAATTGGGACTGGAATCCAGAATTTCTGGATTTTTCTTCAATACACTACTCACACACGTAGTCACCACAACTGGCTACAACCATAAAATTTAACCCGTTTTTATTCAATTCGCAGTAGTACCTGTGTGGTGTAAATAAGCAACACACTTGGCTGCTAACCCAAAGACTGAAGATTCAATTCCACCGAGATGCACCTCAGAATAAAGGTCTGATTATCTGCTTCCTAAAAATCAGCTTGAAAACCCTAGGGAGCACAGTTCTACTCTTATAGGGTAGTTCTACTCTCATTGGTCACTATGAGTTGTGGTAGACTCAATGGCAAATAGTTATTCATGTAAGACACTAAATTAGACATATGGATAGAAACAAGTTTACATGTTTGTTTTCAGGAGCTTTGAACCCTTTTTTTCTTCTTCTCCCTGTTTCCAAAAGTATTGTGGACTTTCCTATTTAAAATGTCCAAGGTAAACATGGTAAAGCCTTGAAGTCATCATATGCAATTACAGGCACTGTGATGGAGACATCTGAACATCCATTTTGGGAGATTTTTCTGGGACCTTGTCTGAATCTTCAGTCCACTGTGGTGGGGAGTGGTGTCTATGCTCTGCCATGATTCAGTGGTACAGGAACATGATACAATAGTTGTCACACATTCTTTCCCTTCCATCTACATGCCTAGACCAAAAACATGACTCAGTAAGCTCCTCCCAGTGCCTGCTCTCCTATGTGGGTCCCTGTAATTCAGTGAGACCCTCACTCACTCACCTATGCCTAAACATCTAAGCAGGACTGTTTACAGAGGAGCTTTCCAGAGACCTAAGAAGAGTAATCATGTCCAAAATGTCTTCTTCCTGAAATATCTTCATGCAAGTTTCATTCTTTTCTGTTAAATATTGTTTTCTTCATTTCATCTTTTTAAAATGTAAATGCTGTTAAAAGAAATAGCTCGAGAAGTTTCAAATAAATGCCTCAGTGTGAATTTGTTTACTGAGTTTTCTAGAAAGAGGGAAAGGACAGAGTAACATGATTTAAATATAGAATCCTAAGAAAAGAAGGCCTGTAGCACATTCTTAGAGGTAGGAAGGAAAACAGCAAGGAAGCGTGGAAGACTGCCACAGATAAAACTCTCCTTACTTCACAGTTTTACCAAAAGTTGTACATAACCTAAGTATATTGGTGGCTTCTAAACATATCTGGCTGCTCTGATAGCGTAGTAGTTATGAGTTGGGCTGCCAACCTCAAGGTCAGCAATTCGAAACTACCAGCGGTTCCACCGGAGAAAGATGAAGCATTCTGCTCCAGCCTCGGAAACCCTGTGCAGGGTCACTATGAGTCGGAACCGACTCCTCCATGGTACTTATCAACAACAACAACAAACATGCAATGTCCATTGGGCAATCTTCTACCTTGGGCTTTCTAAATGTCTGAAAGAAGCTGTGGTCACTTAGTCTACAATGAACAAACTGGATGTGATTTGAGGACATCCCACCCACAGGCCCAAGCTCATTCTAGGGCTTCATGTGTATAGACAAAACCAGAATTAGTTCCCAAGGCTTCTTATATTTGGTGTCATCCTTTCTTGTGTGTGCACAGGGCACACAGCCAGCCATTCGTTCACTGTCATGTGCCCAGCTGCTCACTCTCCTGATGCCCAGGAAAATGGGCTTGAGCTGAGGCATTTACATTATCTTCATCAACTCAGAAAAAAAGAGAGGCTGTTGGCAGAACAGGAGGGGTGACAGGCAAACCTTGGCATCTGAGTTAAAGGAAAGGTTTCCACCATAATAAGTAAGGGCTTCAGAAACCCTGAACAGTGAAGAGACTAAATAGTCCCCGACTTACACAGTATTTGAGTTACAGCAAACTGTACTTCCCATATCCTACTTTTATTCTTTTTTTATGCATTTCATTATTAGTATGGATAGCATGGGGAACTTGTATGATAAGTACTGGACTATGAACCACAGGTTGGCAATTCAAGACCACCAGTCACTCCTCAGGAGAAAGCTAAGGCTTTATGCACTTGCAAAGATTTATAGCCTGGGAACCAACACCATGGCACTTAACAACAACAATATGAGTACATATACCATTGCAACATGTGATTCTATGATGTTCTCATTCTCAGATGTTCACTTGAAGATGTTCAATGGAACGATTTATACAGATTTACCATGAAGTCCAAGAACTCCATTATAACTCAGTGACCACCTGCAGTATGCCTACGCCCAGTTTTACTTACAGCTGCAAACAATTTTAGGTGTTAGATCCTGAAAGAAGTATAATGAAGTCCTACCAAGTTTTGGTTTTCTTACAGCATCAACTTTGGTGAGATAAATACATACGCCTTTCTTATGTGTGCGCATGTATGCCCCCACACACAAACACACTAGGGTAAGTCAAAAAGGATTGCTACTAAGAATACATGCACAGACTTATCCCAAAGAAAGCACACTGAAACATGCTTCTATGATCAGTGGATGGCTGCAGAAAAGTTCCTTCAGTAATATACTTAGTCTTGTTAGGCACCTTCCAAAACAGGTCCAATAAAAAAAATTGGCTTTCAAAAAGATATGCTGGTCCAGGTAAGTGCAGGGCAGAGAGATCAGCTCTGTTTTTTGGGCTCCCAAAGGCGTCATCTTGATAGATTTTCTTGTAGAACACAGAATGATCATGGGAGCTTATTAGGAAAACGTTTTAAGACCATTGAAAACTGCATTGGTAAAAGACCAGGAAAAGTTATGCCAAGGAATTATTTTCCATCATGACAATGCACCTGCTCATATCTCAAAGATAGCACGAGCTGTCCTACAAGAAGTACACTGGGAAACTCTCATCCATCCACCCAACAGCCCTGATCTTGTTCTTTCAGACTTCCTTGCCCCAAACTCAGAAAGCTTTGAAAGGAAACACGATTTGAGTTCCTTGAGAATACCAAAACTGTCATTTCAGTATGGTGAAATAATTTTCTGGAGAAGAATTTGAAAGATGGAAGTACCACCTTCAACAGTGTGTTCACCTAGATACGGAAAATGTCAAGAAAAAATAGCTTCACGTTTTTATATTTTTGTTTAATAAAGGTTTCTATGATTCTGTTGTTGTTGTTAACTGCTGTGGAATTGGTTCCAACTCATAGCGACCCTGTATAGAGTTTCTGAGGAGTGGCTGGTGAGTTTGAACCGCCAACCTTGTGGTTCAAACCAACCTTGCAGCCTAGTGCTTATCTTACAGCACCATACTAGGACTCTGCTTCTATAGCAATGTTTTTTACTTACCCTTGTATAAAACCAATTGTTGTCAACTCTGACTCATGGTGACCACACATTTGTCAGAGCAGATCTGTGCTCCATAGTGTTTTCAAAAGATGGCTGGCCTTTCAGAAGGAGATCACCAGGCTTTTCTTCTGAAGCACCTCTGGATAGACTTGAACCTTCAACCTTTCAGTTATCAGTTGAGTGTATTAACATTTTGCAACACTCAGAGACTCCATATATATGTATGTATGTATGTATGTCAAATATTATATATATGTTATTAAGTGCTGTCCAGTCAATTATGATTCATAGCGACCCTGTCTAGGGTTCCAAGGAGCTGTCAACATTGACCTATCAACATTGCAGTTTAAATCAACTTTGTGGTCCAGTGCACTATCCTGCAGTGCCATATGTAATATAGCTCAAATATTAAACAGTTTTAAAACATTGTGTTCTTACTTGAAAGCCTACTGTTCTACCTTTAGCCATAATTTTAGTCTGTCCTCATCTAGCTGTGTCCATCTCTCTCTCATTGGAATTTAGTGCTTCAGGATTCTGATCCAACCCCCCCACCCAAAAAAAAAAAAAAAATCTAAATGATATTTCCTGGCCCCGCTTAGAAGAGACTGAGAAGAGGACATTATGACATAGCCATAGTCTTAACACCATATATTCTCCTGGATAGCTTCCCAGATATTCTCAAACTAGATTCTGAAGTGACAAGATAGTGTGCTTGCACACATTTATTGATCACAAAACAAATCAGTGTCACAACCTGGTGACCTGCCTAAGGCAACTGCTCTTTCCCACTGGACTCAGAGCACAGTCTACCCCATCTGGCTCTCCCATCTGGCTTTTGAAGGAATGAGATTCCATCTGCCCTGCCATCAGCTCACTCTGCTTTCAGTATACTGAGCCCCACACAGGAAATAGGGATCCCAGCCCCTTTTCTCAAGACATTTGTAATCCAGAGGAGGACACATGTAATGAAAAGAGACAGGGACACAAATTGTTTTAAATACATAACTATACACAAAACCACTTGCAGCTGGTACACAAGGGCAAAGGAGGCTGCTGTGAGCGTGGGTGGAATTGGCCAGGAAAAGGGAAGCTTTAAACAGAAGGGAGAGGAGGAATGCATCTCAGGAAAAAGTGCAATCTCTTCCAGCAAGAAAAATGGCCATCTTATAGAAAAGTTCCAAAGTTCAAGAAATAAAACAAGAAAAGAATACTGCGGGTCAAGAAGGAGGACCTACCAGGACACATGATAGTAAATTAGACAAGTTTAGTGAGGCCAGAATTTGAATAAACTTCTTCATAAAATCTCTCCCACTGTCTGTCTTGCTACTGGGCAAAGTTCCTGAATGGTGGTTCAAACTAGAAATGTGCTCGACTGCTAACTAAGGGTTGAAGGTCCAAGTCTACCGAGAGGCTTCTCAGAAGAAAGATCAGCCATTGAAAACCTCATGGAGAACAGGAAAATATTACTCAAAACATCTAAGTAGAACACAAGAAGGCAGATCACTTCAAAGGTAATCTTCCCCAGGAATCGAAAAAAGATTTGCCATCAATTCAGCTTTGATTCATGGTGACCCCATGTGCATCAAAATAGAACTGAGCTCCATAGGGTTTTCAATGACTGAGTTTTTGGAAGTAGATCACCAGGTAAGTAAAATCTAAAAATATTAAGCACCTTGACAGGGAATCAGAAGACACTCAAGTATGGTCCTGATTCTGTCAAACCAGGTTCAGTTCTCCAGCAGGACCCTACACTTCTTCATAAAATCCCTCCCACTTGCAGCCATGTTGTCTTTCTGTCCCTGGGTGGTTTAAATTATTAATGTGCTCAACTGCTAACCAAAAGGTTGAAGTGCAAGCCTGCCCAGAGTCTTCTCAGAAAAAAAAGTCAGTCATTCTATTCTGATACACATAGCATTACCACGAATCAGAGTCAAATCGAACAATTAGAGGTGTTATTCCATGGCAAGAATCGCATATCTTATTCTTGGCTTAATTGGGAGCAGGTTCCACAGGCCATAAGTGCTCAGTAATTATCTACCAATTTATTTTTTTTACTAACTATGGAAACTCAAGCAAGTCAAATCACCTCTTTGAAGCCCTACCTTGACTTCCTTGATACATTCCTGGTTCCCAACTCCAATCTCAAGAGGAAACCTGAAGTGGGAGCTGGAGGAGAGGCAGAGGATTCACAGGAGGCAGCGGGACTAGGTAAGGAAAGACTCAATTGGGAATTAGGAGGCCTAGTGTTCAGAGGCCTATCTAAGGAAAATAGAGACTTATATTAGCACTGAGGCTGCACTTCTTCAGGGTGTAGCAAGTTTAGTAGTGCCCAGGGCAATCTCTGAACTTTCTACCCTTCCCCCAATATCAATAAGGACAGCCATTGAGAGAGGCCACAAGTAAAAAAAAAAATTATACTCCCCCACCCCCACTCCCATCTTGTCCAGCTGCTTCAATCCAGGCCTTTCATATTTGTGTCACCTTGTCTGGTGTCCCCTTGGACATGCACCAAGGGGAAAGTGCCCCCTTCAGCCCCGTCCTCTTGCTATGTCTCTTAGTCTATCTACTGGAGGAAGGACATTGGGCCTACCTGATTAATAAAAGCTGCTTAATTATGCTCCCATCCCACCCCTTCAAGAGACTCCAAGGGCATGTGCTATACTGGACCACACCTTCGATCCTTACCTCTGGTTCTAGTTCTGTGACTCCCATCTGTGACCCAGAGCAACTCACTCTTGGTCTCATATTTCCTAATCCATAAAATGACAGAGTGAACACCAAGGAAAATTCCTCAAGATCTAAAATCTTATGTGATTTTGGGGGGTTTGTTTTTCTTCTTCAGAGTTGAAAGTTACTCAGTTAGAGCCCTGATGTTCATAAAAGTTGTAGGCCCAGTGCTATTGTTACTATCCCCATGGCCTTCTGAGGACCACACTGGCACACTTTCTTAGTGGTGTGGATCTACCAGAAAGAAAGACAATCCAGATCCTCTTTCCTAATACATATTGTTGTTATTGTTAAATGCCATAGAGTAGGTTCCGACCCAGAGCAACCCTGCTGAGGGTTTCCAAGGGGCAGCTGGTGAATTTGAACAGCCAAACTTTTAGTTCAAACTGACTTTGCAGTCCAGCACATTAGCTCACAGCACCACACCAGGACTCCAATACATATTGTTGTTGTTGTTAGATGCCATCAAGTCGGTACTGACTCATAGAGACCTTATGCACAGCAGAACGAAACACTGCCCGATCCTGGGCCAACCTCATTACTGTTGCCATGCTTGAGTCCATCTATGCTGCCACTTGGTCAATCCATCTCATTGAGGGTCTTCCTCTTTTGCTCTGACCCTCCACCTTACCAAACACTAGGAAAAAAAAATATGTAAGGGCTATTAGTGCTATACAACAAACACTAGATATCTAACAGCAAGATCGGTGGTTAAAACCTAGCAGCCACACCTCAGAGGCCCACTACAGGGTCATTATGAGTCGGAACCAACTAGACAGCACTTAACAGCTGCAACAATCAGAGTAAACATTGAGCATCAATATACAATCCCTCCCCACGCTGGACTCGCTGCACAGTTCATTGTTTGCATCTGTGTTGTCACTGGGGAGTTATCAGGCTGTGTCTGTGTTTTAACATCTGTCAGTTAAATCAGAGACTAAATGAAAAAATGTGGGGCTCAGCAGCACCATGTGGTTTTCCACACTCCCTGGATGACATCGGGTCAAGAAAGCAATAAATGAATCGCCATGAGACCTAATATAACATTTTCATCAGTAACAGAGCCCTTGTTCCAAAAAAACCTTTGCTCCAAAAAGAAAGATATGTACCCATTTTCTCCAGAACCATATTTGGAAGTTTCAAAAGAGCGTACCATAACAACTAGCAACATCTGGGATGAACAAATGGCTTTCTATGTAAAGAGTTCTGTGCCTATAAATGCGACAGAATCGGCAGTGCCTATCAGCATGATATGCCAGGTATGAGTCAGTATTGCCTCAACATGAGACACACATGCACACATGCTTTGATATCTGCTGCACACTAAGCAGTAATCCTAGACATGTGGGCATACTGTGATGTAAGACAGGTTCCTAAGGCACTACAGCTTTAACCAAATGTTACTCTTTCAACTTACTTTGTTATGCAGATAAGAAAATTGAGCTACATAGAGTGGAGTAATTTAGGTCAGCTCAAACAGCCAGTTTTATGCTAACTCTGGGATTAGAAAACACAGGATTCTCATGATTTCTTAGGGAAAATGAGCAATTGAATCACTCTCCCCACACAAAGTTGAAGTGTGATGTCAATGTTTCAGAAGTTCAGTGGGCCCATCAGCAAACCCACAGAGCAAGTCATCCACTAGGGCAAGGGTAGAAAAAAACAAACCTTTGCCATCAAGTGGATTCCAACTCATAACGACCCTGTAGATCAGGGTAGTTTCCAAGGCTGTAATCTTTACAGAAGCAGACTGCTACATCACAACCTTCAGGTTAGCAGTCAACCACAGTGCCACCAAGGCTTCATTTCCTTCCTTCTTGTTGTTGTTGTAGTTAAGTGCCGTGGAGTTGGTTCCAACACATAGCATTTCTAACTCAGGGTTTCCAAGGAGCAGATGGTGAGTTTGAACTGCCAACCTTGCAGTTCAAAGCGACCTTGTGGTCGAGTGCCTACAATGCCACACTAAGACTCCATTTCCTTCCTTAAAAGGACTCAACTACTTAGTAGCTGTTGTTGGTAGTTGCAAACTGAAGGCAATCCCACATATATCAGAACAAAACATTGTCTGGCCCTGGGCCATCTTCTCAGTTGTTAGTCTGCTCAAGCCCATGGCTGTGGCCACTTTATGTTTGAGTTCCTTTCAACCTCAGGGGCTGATCTCCAGCACTAAATCAGACAGTATTCCGTTGCAGTCCATAGGGTGTTCATTGGCTGTCAGAAGTTCACCAGGCCTTTCTTCCCAGTCTGTCTTAGTCTGGAGGCTCTGCAGAAACATGTTCACCATGGATGACCCTGCTAGTATTTGAAATACTGGTTGCATAGGTTCCAACATCATAACAACACACAAGCCACCACGGTACAATAAGCAGACATTCAGGAAGTAGAACTTTTTACACTGTGGGAAAAGGACTGGACCAAAAGGTCAGTTTGAACCACAAGGTTGGTGGTTCAAGCTCACCAGTCACTCCTTGGAAACCCTACACAGGGTTGCTATGATTCGGAACCTACTTGACAACACTTTACAACAACGACTACTTCTAAGGAGGCCTGGTGTGATGCTGTAAGAGAAGCACTTCACCTCAAGGTCGGTTTGAACCAAAAGCTCGGTGGTTCAAACTCACCAGCCACTCCTCGGAAAGCCTATATAGGGTCACTATGAGTCAGAACTGATTCAATGGCACTTAACAACAGCAACAACTAATTCTAAACAGGATCTCTTGTTTGATAGCTAGAGGCCTATGGAAAGACTAGTCCATAAACTTCTATACTGTGTTTCCATATAGATTGCTGTCCCGGAGCAGTTAATGATTGCTTAAGTCAGAGTATTTGGTTCCCTTTTCACAAGTTTTGAACTCCACCCTGATAGTCACTCCACAGAAAGTCTTGCCAGAGCACTGGGCCCGGACTAAGCAGAAGCAGGAATGTTTTCATTGCTCTCTGCTGTCCCTGGACAACAGCTAGAGCTCATTCATTTGCTGATTGCAATTGCTAATATTTAACGCTTACTAGGAGTCCTGGTGTGGCACTGTGGGTTAATGCACCAGACTGCAAAAGCTGTTTGAACTGCAAGGTTGGTAGTTCAAACTCACCAGCTGCTCCTTGGAAACCCTATACAGGGTCATTATGGGTCAGAATCAACTCGACAGTACTTAACAACAACAGCAACAATCGTGCACACAATGTAGGCTCATTTGATCCTAATAACAACTTAATAAAGTAAGTACAATTGTGTACAGTTTTCCAGATATGAACCCCAGAGACACAGAAAGGTTAACTTGCCCAAGATTAAATCACGTGCCAAGCTAATAATCAATGGAGCCAATATTTGAACTCAGGCTTTTCTCCACATGAAGAAAAGCTCCAAAATGTCAGAGACTTTGTTTTATTCATGGCTAGATCCTAAGTGTCCACACAGGCTATAGTACAAGCTCAGTAAATAGTTGTTGAATTAATACACTGCACATACCCCTCAAATCCAGAGAATGAAGCAATATCATAAGCATCAATCTGAAGCAAGTTACTTCTTGGCAAAGCAGTTTGTGAAAGAATTCACGCCACCCCTGGACTTTGAATAAAGAAGGCAATGGCCCGGTATGTCCACCTGGGAGGAACTCGGAGAAATCCTGACCTATTTCTTCCAGACTGCTCCCCCAGGGCCATCTGAAACTGGGTCAGTGTCTAAACAGTGCTGCTTTAGAATGCTTCCATCATTCAAATTTACTCTCTCATCTGTACATGTAAAGAGAGAGACTGCTACTTCAAACCACAGGATCTAGAATCTCCTTTAGATCTGTCTACAGAACCATGTTCAGACACAGAACTACAACCGACCTTTAGTTTTACTGCAAGGTATCTCTTCCCAACCTGGGAGAGGTCTCCCCATTCCAATCCCTACTCAGCATTAGACAGCTGCCTAGTTCTTGCCTTTCTCTCAGGCTCCTTTCTAAATTAAAATTTTGGATTATCCAGACTCTAATGCCTATTTAAAATAAAACCTAAATTACTACCTTATGTTTAGGGCAAGTCAACACCCTGTCTGGCATCTCTCATTTCTATGTGAGATTTGAACAAACCCACCCAGTACGAGTGGAAAATTGGTCTTGCATCACATACTCTGTTGGGATCACCACATTTGGAATTCTAGGTTTATTCTCCCACAGAGTCAAATTTAGCCCAACCCTAGAGAACAATTCTGTGCTCTCTGACATTCAAAATAATATTTACTAAAAAGCGTGGGGGTTTTGCAGGCAACTTAAACTGCAACAAGAGGCATGTTATTACTGATTCAACTCCTACTCCTACTTCATCTTAGTCATCAGACACATGGTCATATCCTTGGCTTGGTTTCATAACCTCCCCCCTTTTTTTCAATCCAACCACAGAGGACACAGGTAGGTTTGGTGTCGCTGGTATTTTGTTTTGTGCAAGTCAGAGAATGGTTATAATTTTTAAGGGAATCTCACACCAAGTGATACAAAATTTATATGCACGCAGGAGATAGCGATGGTTCAGTGAGAGAGTTCTTGCCTTCCAGTCAGGAGGACTGGGTTTGATTCCCAGTCAAGGCACCTAATGCACAGCTACTACCCCCGTCTGCCAATGGAGGCTTGCAGGTTGCTATAATGCTGAACACATTTCAGTGGAACTTCCAGACTAAGATGACAAAGGAAGAAAGGCCTGATCTACTTTCTGAAAATCACCGAATGAAAATCCTACAAATCACAGGATTCCATCTGCAACTGATTACAGGGGTGGCTCCGGACCTGGCAGGATTTGGTCACCACAGTCAGGGCCAACTGGGTGCCCTTCGAAAGTTAATATAATGTTGGTTGTTCCAAAGTAGCCAGGACTAAATAAAGAAGTGTACATCTGAAAAATTCTCTATGCCTTAAAATCAAACTGCATGGCAAAACTTGTTTCCCAGTTAGATTTGTCACATCTGCCAGATGGAAAGGATTATTTCTGTTTGGTTGCAAATACTAAGCCTCCTTCAGGTTATCTCAAGGAAGAATTGGATTTATTTCTAAATTGGCTAGACCTAGTTCACAAACTTTCAGGACATTAGGCAGTTGCAATCTTCCTTCTATTTTTAATTACATATTTTTTTCTCTACAAGTTTCTTTCTTCTTTTTTTTTTTTTTTTTCCTTTTACCAACTAGTCTCCTTATAACTGCCATTTATACCTGCTCCAAATGGCTGCCGTGGCCCTAATTCTAATGCATTATCTTTTTAGCAGCTGGCCTAGTCCTGCATTTTCCCTTCTTCTGATTCTGAAGCATCCATAGTGTCTCCGTCAGCCAATGCACAAGGTCCTTGGTAACTGGACATCCACCTTGAGGCAGGATGTGAAGCCCATAACCCACTGTAGTCCAGTAGTTGGGAAGGCAGTGGGACAGGGGAGAGGGGGGTTTCTTAAAGGTACAGACAGGTGGAATTGTGTAATATAAAACGTAATTCTTTAGTGCAAATGTTTTAAATGTTTTGTTCTCATTCAGGCAAATCTACTGATGGCCATTTAAAATGCAGATTTTTTTTATACATATTTAGTACTACTGCTGTGTTGCTGTTATTGTTAGTGCCGTTGAGTCGGTTCTAACCCATAGTGACCCCGTATAGGGTTTCCGAGGAGTGACTGGTGAGCTTGTACCGCGAACCTTGGAGTTCAAACCGACTTTGCAGCCTAGTGCATTAACCCACAGAGTCACGCTAAGACTCCTTAGTACTACTACAATGTTTCATTTTCCCATCATTCTTAAAAATAAAGTTAGAAAATCTGCATAGAAATGTTAAATGGTAAATGTGAACACAACTTGCAAAGGTCTAGAAATCATTGACCCATATGGAATAATGTATGAACTCTTGACTCTTTCAGAAAGCTATTTGTCAGTGAACACCATTATGTTGCTTCCAAATTACCCCAACATCACCAAGAACCTAAAACATGAAGAATACACACAGTTTGAAAGAAAATCAATAAACACTGGTTAACATATCTTGCCACCCTTGTTTTACAAGTTGCACCTACCTACCTCCTGAAGCTCAGAAAATGAGAATGCCCATTGTTAAGTCTATCATAGTTTTTGCATGCCAATTCTTGACACTCCTCACAATTTTCTTCCTGATATTAAGAATAACGTTTACAATGTGATAACAGCATATTCCTAGTGTGAATGTGGCTAACAGCCATAAAAGTAAACACCTAGGGCCATCTCTGTTGAATATGCTTTACGGAATTGGTCCCGGTAGGATAAAGTAGCCCAGTGCTCAGTGAGGGAACTGTAGTGTAACTATTCATTGACCTGCAGCTGAACTTACCACTTGCTGTTTTTCTCTTATAATCTAAATCTGGAAATGTGCTGTCTGATCAGCAGTGCACTCCCAAGTCATTCAGCAAAATGCTCCAGATGCCATAAAAGCATGCCTGTGTGTTAGAAAATGAACTTGTAAAACAGAGGCTAAGAACTATGTGAGGGCAATATTTCAGACAGCCAAACTGCTTCTGCTGAGACACCTTTGTAATGCAGCCAGGCAGCAGCTGTGTGCATTGTAGACATTGTGGGTGTGGGTCTGTCTGCGGAGTTGCAGCTGACCCTGGCATGGTCTGCTGTCACTGACCCCATCCCACTGGGCACCACAATTCATAAACTAAGCCTGCCTCAGTGAGTCCCTTTCCAATCCACACTCTCTTTAGTCTAACTTGATAAGACTGGTCAATAATCTCCAAACATTGTCCAAGTGGAAAACAGCCATAATTATGTACAACAAATCTTACATAATTTGATAAAGACCACATCAACTTTTTTTTTTAATTGTAGTAGTATTTTGAAAGAATTAGTGTGCTTTTTTACAAAATGTACCAAGGTCCCTCAAAATGTTAAGCAGAATTACCGTGCTGTTGTTTTAAGCACTGGTGAGTCGATTCTGATGCATAGCAATGCTGCATAGGGTTTCTGTGGAGCAGCTTATGAGTTTCAACTGCCGACCTTTCGGTTCAAACGGGCCTTGTAGTCCAGTGCTTATCCTGCAGTGCCACACCAGGCACCATAAAGAGAAATGCAGTTCTAATACCTGTGCCAATGTGAATGTGGAACATATGGCTAATTGTTTCCATGAATAACTGCTTCATTTGCCATGAAACCTAAAGAATTAGATAATGGCTGCCAATCAATGGACATTTTGATGAAAAATTCTACAGAAGAATCCTGAGAAAAAAGAAGAAAATACAGAAGAGAATTTCAAATTTTATGGAATCCACATTTTCTAGGGTTATCGAGGTTGGGTGAACCCCTGACACTATTGCCCTGAGATAATCTTTAACCCTTAAACCAAAGACATTTTTAACCTAAACAGTACTTTAGTTTACCTAGTGAATGATGTCTGCCTTGAACACTGTACTCTTTAAAAAACTATCTAGATGGGATCAAATCAGCAACAGTAACCCAAAAGATTAGATAGGGAATGGTAAGGAGGCAGTGAACGTATGTTAATTGTGCACAACACAAAGGGTGCACAACACAAAGAATGTAATCAATGTCACTAAATTGTTCATGTAGAAAGTTAAATTGGTATATATTTTGCTGTGTATATTTTCAACAACAAAACATACATTATTTTAAAAGGAATAAAACAAATAGATTTTTGTTAAAAATGCTTTCAATGATCTCTTAATGGCTTACCAGGATCAGGCTCCTTCCTACCTCTCCAGCTTTCTCTCACATCAGGCTGTGCCTTCCATCTGCCCCATCCTGGAGCCTGCCTCCTCTTAGGACCACATGGTCTTCTCTCAGTTCCTCTTGCTTCCTGGCTATTTCAGCCGTGGGGCCCTCCCAATGACATTCCCACTGCCAGAAATGCCCTCTTCAGCTTCCCACCTCTTCAGAAGTAATGCTCCTACTTGTCCTTGTCAGCTTAAACTTTACTTCCTCAGCAAACTACCCTGGCTCCCCAGCCCAGGTAAACTCTTATCATATTCTCTTAAAGCATCATGTTCCTCATCATACTATTTACCACATTCCTAAGTAGTTATGTATATGGTTAGCCATTGAATAGCTGCTTTGGTCCCAGGCCAGGCCTGTGTTCTCCTTGGTCTGTTTTTTCCAGACCCCCTAAGGCAATCATTCCACAGAAGAAAGATGAGACTTTCTGCTCCCGTAAAGATTTACAGCCTCAGAGACCCTACTCAGGGTCACTGAATCAAAACCCACTCCACAGCACACCACCACCACCACCAAGGCAATAGTCAGTAAATACATCCAACAAGCAGAGTGTGTTACCTATAAGTAATTTGAAAAGACAACTGAAGTTGCAGGTAATTGGTTGGGGAAGTGTGAGGAGGGAGATTTTCATTGACAAGAACAAACAATTACTGCCTAGTGATATATATATAGCCTAAATCTCACTCTTCAACTGGTCAAAGTATGCAGGAATCCGTTTTCTACAGTTTTAAGGAACCTCAAGATTGTTTTTGTCTCTATAAGCTCATGTCTAATAATCCAGTAAGTTCTTTATTCTATTTTGTTCCTGCCATTTACTTTCTTCCATTGTTGTTGTTAGGTGTTGTCAAGTCAGTTCCAACTCATAGCAACCCTATGCACAAAAAACTGAAACACTGCCCAGTCCTTCACCATTCTTAAAATTGCTGTTACACTTGAGCCCATTATTGCTGCTGCCACTTTATTAATCCTTTTCCTTGACGGTCTTCCTATTTTTCACTGACCCTCCACTTTACCAAGCATGATGTCCTTCTCCAGGGACTGGATTCTCCAGGTAACATGTCTGAAGTATGATAGATGAAGTCTTGCCATGCTGACTTCTAAGGAGCATTCAAGCTGTACTTCTTGCAACACAGATTTGTTTGTTCTTGTGGCAGTCCATGGTGCTTTTAATATTCTTCTCCAACATCATAATTTAAATGCATCAATTCGATGGTCTTCCTTACTCATTGTCCAGCTTTCACATGCATTTGAGGCAATTACTTCTTTCCATAGTAAACTTTTTATTTGAGAACAGTTTTAGATTATTGTGAAGACAATTAAGAGTTTTCATATACCCTATACCTGATAGCTGTTGTGTGTTGTCGAGTCGGTTCCAACTCACAGCAGCTCTGCATAGGGTTGCTAAGACTGCAAATCTTCACAGGAGCAGAAAGCCTCATCTTTCACCCTTGCAGCTCCTGGTGGGCTTGAACCGCCAACCTTGTGGTTCACCATCTAGTGCTTATCATACAGAGCCACTGTGCTCCTTATTCCTAGTGTTCAATATTATTTATGCCTTATATTAGTATGGTACTTTCATCAATAATCAATGAACCAATATTGGTATGCTATTATTAACTAAAGCCCATACTCTATTCAGATTTCCTCAGTTTGCCCTAATATTTTTCCAGGATTTCATTCAAGACAACAAATTATCTTTAGTACCCATTTTCATTAGGTTCCTCTGAGCTATGGTAGTTTCTCAGACTTTCCTAGCTTTTGATGACTTTGACCTGACTATAAAGTATCTAGTCAGATACTTTATAGGCTATTTCTCAGTTGGGATATTTTTCCCATTGAGGTATAAATAACTCCATACCATAAAATTCACTCTTTTAAAATATACAATTCAGCGGGGAGTTTTGTATATTCACAAAGTTGTACAGCCATTACCATACCCCAAAAGAAACCTCATAGACACTTCTCATTCTCCTCTGCCCTCAGCCTCTGGCAACCGCTAATCTACTTTCTTTCTTTATAGATTTGCCTATTCTGCACATTTCATAGAAATGGAATCATATAATATGTGGCCTTTTGTGTCTGTCTTCTTTCAGTTAGCATAATGTATTCAAAGTACACCCATGTTGTAGCATGAATCAGTATCTTATTCCTTTTTGTGACTGATTATCATTTCATTCTATGGATACACCATATGTTATCATAGACATTTGGGTTGTTTCCACTTTTTGCTATTATGAATAATATTCTGTGAATATTCATGTACAAGTTGTTATATGGGCATATGCTGTCAATTATCTTGGGTATATATCTAGGAGAAAAATTCTTGGTCTCATAGTAACTATGTTTAACTTTTTAAGAAATTGGCAAACTGTTTTTTAAATCTGTTGCATTGTTTTACATCTCCCCGCCCCCCACGATATAATGTGGAGACTGAGTGGTCTAATTCTCCACATTATAGCCATAGATAGTAATGGGTGTGAAGTGGTGTTGCTAAGTGCCATTGAGTCAGTTCTGACCCATAGCAACTTGTTTAAGGTTTCCAAGGAATGGGTTTGATCTGCTGACCTTGTAGTTAGCCATCCAGTGCTTATCCTGCAGCACCACACCAGGACTCCATGTTTAATATTTTAAAGAATTGGCAAACTGTCTTTAAAGCTCCTGCATTATTTTATATTCCCCCCTGCAATGTATGATGGTCCAATTTCTCCACATTATAACCAGAGATCATAGAGTATGTGAAGTGGTGTCATGTTGTGCTTTTGATTTTGAAAGTATATGTTTCCTTGGAGAAATGTCAATTCAAATCTTTTGCCCATTTTTACACTGAATTGTCTGTTTATTATTATTGAACTGTGACAATTCTTTATATATTCTAAATTAAAACTTTTTTAAAAACTGGGCTTGAGACTATTCTGACTCATAATGGTCTACAGGACAGAACAGATTGGTTCAATAGTTCTGTGGTGGTGGTGGTGTACCGTGGAGTTGGTTCCAACTCATAGCAACCCTGCATAGGGTTTCTGAGCCTGTAAATCTTTACAGGAGCAGAAAGCCTCATCTTTCTCCCACAGAACTGCTGGTAGTTTTGAAGTGCTGACCATGAGATTAGCAGCCCGACTCGCAACCACTATGCTATCAGAGCTCCTTAGCTACCACACTATCAGAGTTCCTTAGCTACCACAGCTCCTGCAAATCTTCATTAAAGCAAACTACTTTGTCATTCTCCTGAGGAGTAGTTGGTGGGTTTGAACCTTTCGGTTAGCAGCCTAATGCTTAACCCACTGAACAACAAGAAGTCATTATGTTCTGGACACTAGACCCTTATAAGATGTATTATTTTAAAATAATTTCTTCCATATTGTGGGTTCTCTTTTCACATTTGCTATAGTCATTTGAAGCACAAAAATTTCTAACAATATTATTTACCTACTGTTTCGTTGTTTGTTTGTGCCTTTGATATCTTATTTTCTTCTAAGGGTTTTATATTTTAGCTCTTACATTAAGATCTTTAATCCATTTTAATTTTTGTATATGGTATGAACTAGGGATCCAACATTATTCATTTGCATGTGAGCAGCTTGGGTGGCACTGTAGGATAAGCACTGGACTGTTAAACAGAAGGTCAGCAGTTCAAATCCACCAGCCATTCTGAGGAAGAAAGATGAGGCTTTCTGCCTCAGAAACCCTACAACTTGAAATTGGTTTGACAGCAGTGGCCACTGAAAACCCTGTGAATATCAAGCAAACTATTGCCTGATACGGTGCTAGAAGATGAGCCTCTAAAGCCGGAAGGCACTCATACTACAAGTTAGGAAGAGCCACATCCTCAAGATACAATTGACCTTAATGATGTGAATGGAGCACAGTGTTTTGGGCCTTCATATGCTGAAGGGACACGACTCACAATGAGAAGAAACAGATGCAACATCTATTGATTATTGAAAAGTGGAACATACAAAGTATGAATCTAAGAAAATTGGAAGCCATTAAAAATGAAATGAAACACATAAATATCAGTATCCTAGGAATTAGATTTTCACAACTGGAACAATAACTAGCATCATGATAAATGGATAACAGATTGAAACTTGAATATTTTACTTTTCTTGGTTCCACAATCAACCCTCATGGAAACAGAAGTCAAGAAATCAGACAATGTATTGCACTAAGCAAATCTGTTGCAAAACAACAACAACAACAAAAAACCCTCTTTAAGTCAATGAGCAAAGATGTCACTTAAGGTGCTACTGACCCAAGTTATGGTATTTTCAATTCCCTTTATGTGTGTGAAAGCTGGACAATGAATAAGGAAGAATATAAAAGAATTGATACATTTGAATTCTGGTATTCCTGAAGAATATTTAAAGTACCAAGGACTTCCAGAAGAATAAACAAATCTGTCTTGGAAGAAGTACAGCCAGATGCTCCTTAGAAGCAAGGATGGCAAGACTCCGTTTCTCCTACATTGGATGTGTTATCAAGAAGGACCAATCCCTAGAGACAGACATCATATTTAGTAAACTGGAGGGTCAGAGAAAAAAAGGAAGATCCTCAATGAAATAGAATGATGCAGTGGCAACAACAATGGGCTTAAACATAGCAATGATTGTGAGGATGGCACAGGACCTGGGCAGTGTTTTGTGCTGTTATACATAGAGTCTCAAAGGCCCAGAGCCAACTGAATGGCACCTAATAATAACAACAGTGAGCTGAAATAATCAGGTATTAGACATTTTAAATTGGACAATCATTACTATGCCAGGAATGGTAAATCGAAGAGAAATGACATCACATTCCTAGCCAAAAAGAGCATTTCAACATCTATCTTGAACTACAGTGCTGTCTGTGATACCATAATATCTATACACCTATAAGAAAGACCAGTTAATACTACTATTCAAATTTATATACCAACCACCAAAGTCAGTGATGAAGAAATTTAAAAATTCTACCAACTTCTTCAGCCTGAATTTGATCAAACATGCAATCAAGACACATTGATAATTACTGGTGATTGGAATGTGAAAGCTAGAAACAAAAAGGAAGGATCAATAATTGCACAATATGGTCTTGGTGACAGAAATAACACTGGAGATCACATGACAGAATTTTGCAGGACCTACACCTTTTTTGGAACTCCTAGGGAGGCGCTGTAGGATCAACACTGTACTATGAACCACAAGATCAGAAGTTCAAACCCATCAGCTGCTCCTTGGAAACCTTATACAGGGTTGCTATAAGCTGCAACTGTTTTAACTGCACTTAACAACAAACAACTTCTTCACTGCAAATACCTTTTTAAAGCAATATAAATGGTGAGTATACACGTGGGCCTCACCAGATGGAATTCACAGGAATCAAATGGACTAAATCTATTGGAAGATATAGTGAAGAAGCTCAATATCATCAGTCAAAGCAAAGTCAGGGGCAGACTGTAGAACAGACCATCAATTGGTTATATGCAAGTTCAGGCTAAAGCTGATGAAAATTAAAACAAGTCCATGAGGACCAAAATATGACCTTGAGTATATCTCCACCTGAATTTAGAGACCATCTTAAGAGTATATTTAACTCATTGAACACTAATGATTTAATGAACACTCAGACCAGAAGAATTGTGGGATGACCTCAAGAACATTGTACATGAAGAAAGTTGTTGTTGTTGTTGTAAAGTGCCATCGAGTCAGTTCCAACCCATAGTGACCCTGTACAGGGTTTCCGAGGCTGTAAATCTTCACGGGAGCAGAAAGCCTCATCTTTCTCCCATGGAATAGCTGGTAGTTTCAAACTGCTGACCTTGTGGTTCGCAACCCAATTCGTAACCACTACGCTACCAGAGCTCCTTCATGAAGAAAGTAAAAGGTCATAAAAAGACAGAAAAGAAAGAAAAGACCAAAGTGGATGTCAAAATTCTGAAACTTGTTCTTGAACATAAAGTTGCTAAAGCTAATGGAAGAAATAATGAAGTAAAAGAGCTGAACATAAAATTTCAAAGGACAGCTAAAGAAGACGAAGTATTACAATAATATGTGCAAAAACCTGCAGTTAGAAAACCAAAAGAGAAGAATATGCTCAGCATTTCTCAAGCTGAAAGAACTAAAGAAAGAAATCCAAGCCTCAACTTGCCTTATTGAAGGAGGATAAGCCTGGACTATGAAGCATAAACTCAACCCACCAGTTGCTCCTCAGAATCCCTGTACAGGGTCACTGTGAGTCAGAACTGATTCAATGGTACTTAACAACAACAAAAACATGGGCAAAATGTTGGTCTCTATGAATTTTCCACTTCTAGACACTTTATATAAGTGGTATCATACAGTATTTGTCCTTTTGTGAACGACTTATTTCACTCAACATCATGTCTTCTAGAGAACTAAGAGCAGTGACAAAAATAGATATATGCAAACCCATGTTGATCTCTCTGAATTACTCACAATATCAAAAATATGGAAACAAGTGACAATCAATATAAAAATTTTTAAAACTATGCTACATACACACAATGTGATACTATACATTGTTAAAGAATAATTATAAATCTGTGAAACACTTCATAATTATCATGAGTAAAATAAGTTAATCACAAAAGTACAACTGTTATATGAGACAACTATTAAAAAGTCAAGAAAAGGTTTAAACACAAAAAAGAAACATTCTTTGATGGTTATCAGGTATAGGAAAGAAGGAGGTGGTAAATCACTAGCTAGAAAGTAGACACATATTAACTTGGGTGGAGGGAAAGGTAACAGACAACAAGGGCAAGGGACACATAATATGACAAAGGCAAGGGAGGACACTAAGAGGTACAAATAAAGGAAAAGACAACAAAGGCAAATACTATCATATACACAATCCAGCAATAATATTAATAACAAATAATACCTAACAGTAAATACATAAGTAGACATGCAAGCATCCATAATATATATATATATTACAGAGAGAGAGAGTCCTGGTGTGACATTATGGTTAATGCACTGGGTTGCAAAGTTGTTTGACAAGGTTGGAGGTTCAAGCTCACCAGCCACTCCTCAGAAACTCTCTCTCTCTCTATATATATATATATATATAA
>NW_006408781.1:2565872-2574844 GCF_000296735.1 Chrysochloris asiatica
ATCGAGTCAATTCTGATCCATAGCGGCTCTGTATAGAGTTTCTGAGGAGCAGCTAGTGAGTTTGAACCTCTGACCTCTGACCTTGTGAGGAGGCTTCAAAAAATTCATGGGGAAATGGAATTTAAAGATAACGGAATTTTCCACAACATTTTTGAAGCCCCCTCATAAATGTATATATATTCACAGAGATATCTATCTCAAGTAAATGGCTCACGAAATTATAAAGGCTGGCATGTTCCAAGTCTGTGGGTCAGATGTCAGACTAGAGGCTACCCCAAACTCATGTAGCTGTAGTGGCTAGCAAATCCAAGATTGGCAGTTCAGACAACAGGCTGCTGTCTTCAGATATGAATGAATTCAAGATCAGCAGGTAAGATAGCAGGTTGATGACTCATGGTCTGCCAAAGCTAACTATAGAATTGGCAAACAACACTGAAGGTCACTGGCTCAAGTCCAAAAAACTTGAGGTCAGATGACAAACCAATTGCAGGATCCAGCGAAGAGTAAACAAGCGTAACCGAAGCATCCACATTCATTAGAAGCAGACAACACTTCTGCTCACAGCAGATCTCATTTTGGAGGTGATTACATTATATTTGATTTCATCCTGAGAATGATTACATCATAGCTGTCAAATCACTAAGAATCATGACCCACAGCTTTAACGATCGTAATGTATATTTGTATTATTGCAAATATACCCAAGGATATGGCACAGCATACAGTGGTCAAAGTTCTGAAAACTTCTTAGCTACAATGAACCACGTTGAAGGAATGAGTCACTGGACATAGGGTTTTACAAATCCAGTCAAAGAAAACATCTAGATCCATTGACATACATAGTCCACAAAACCAATGTGCTTGTTTCTGTGACCCAGAACCAGGCAGTGCTTTGTTCTCCTGTGCATAGGGTCACTCTGAGTTGGAACCAACTTCACAGCACCTAGCAACAATGTCTTATTTTGGATGGTAGTGACTGTTGTCTTAAAAGCTGGCAAGCAACCATCGAAGATACAAGTATTGCTCTCTCCTCATCCAGAGCAAAGAAAAATGAAGAAAATCAAAGATTCAAGGAAACAATTAGTTCAAAATATTAATAGGCCATGCCTCCACTACTCTGAGACCTAAAATTCTAGAAGGTACCTGATTATCACTACCCACTGCACTGATCAGGATCACAAAGCTGTTTGCTGTTGTTAAGCCTCATTGAGTTGCTTCCAACTCCTAGTAACCCTATGAACAACAGAACAAAACACTGGCCAGTTCCTGTGTCATCCTCACAAGTATTGTTATGTTTGAACCCATTGTTGATGCACTGTGTCAGTCCATCTCATTGGGGGCTTCCTCTTCTTACCTGATCCTCCACTACACCAAGCATAATGTCCTTCTCCAGGGACTCACCCTTCCTGTAACATGTCCAAAGTACAAGAGACCAAGTTTCATGATACTTACTGATAAGGAACATTCTAGCTGTACATCTTTCAAGACAGATTTGATTGTTCTGGCAGTCCATGACACTTTCAATATTCTTCACCAACACCATAATATAAATGCATCAATTTTTCTATGATATTTCTTGTTCATTGTCCAATTTTCACATGCATATGAGGCAATTGAAAATACTATTGCTTAAGTCAAGCTTATCTTAATCCTCAAAGTAATATCTTTGTTCTCTAACACATTAAACAGGTCTTTTGCAGCTGATTTGACCAATCCACAATGTCACTTGATTTTTTTACTGCTCTTGCATAAGCAAGATTGTGGTTCAAAGTAAAATGAAGTCTTTGACAGCTTCAATCTGTTCTCCATTTATAATGATGTTATTTATTGGTCCAGTGATGAGAAGTTTTGCTTTCTTTACTTTGAGGTGCAATCCATCCAGAAGGCTATGGTCTTTGACCTTCATCAGTAAGTATTTCAAGTCCTCTTTGCTTCTAGCAAATAAGGTTGTATCATCTACATATCACAAGTTTGTCAATGAGCCTTTCTCCAATCTTGATGCTCCATCTTCTTCATATAGTCCAGCTTCTCAGATTATTTGCTCAACATACAGATTGAGTAAGTATGGTGAAAGGATAAAACCATGACTCACCTTTCCTGATTTTGAACCATTCAGCATTCCCTTGTTCTCTTTGAATAACTATATACAGCTTCTAGGTATAGTTTCTTCATGAGCACAATTAAGTGTTCTAGAATTACCATTCTTACCAATGATATCCATAATTTGCTATGGTCCACACAGTCCAATGCCTTTTCATAGTCAATAAAGCACAAATAAACATCGTTCTGGCATTGTTTCCTTCCAGCCAAGATCCATCTGATATTAGCAGTGATACCTGCATTCCATGTCCTCTTCTGAATCCAGCTTGAATTTCGGGCAGCTCCTTGTTGATGTACTACCACAACCATTTTTTAATGATCGTCAGAAAAAAATTATATTTATATTAATATTATATCTGCATGTAATATTAATGATATTGTCTGGTGATTTTCACATTCCATTGGCTCATCTTTCATTGGAATGTGCTTCTAGCAACATATAGATCTCTTCCAATTGGATGGCCATCAAGCCATCTTCCAAATTTCTTAGTACAGATGAGTCAGTGCCTTTAGCAATGTATGAGTTTGTGGAAATGTTTTTATTTGTATTCCTTCAATTCCTGGAGCCTTATTTTTCACCAAAGCATTCAGTACAATTCACACTTCTTCCTTCTTGATCATATTCTACCTATTAAAATGGCTTAATACCAACCAATTCTATTTGGTATAGTGTCTCTGTGTATTCCTTCCATCTTCTTTTGATGCTTCCAGCATCATTCAATATTTTGCCCATAGAATCTTTCAATATTGCAACCTAAGACTTGAATGTTTTCTTCAGTTTTTTCAGCTTTATAAATACTGAATGTGTTCTTCCCTTTTGGTTTTCTAACTCCAGGCCTTTGTACATTTCATTATAATACATGACTTTTTCTTCTTGGGCTGCCCTTTGAAATTTTCTGTACAGCCATTTTACATCATAGTTACTTCCATTCATTTTACCTTATCTACATTCAAAAGCATGTTTCAGAGTTTCTTAGGACATTTATTTTGGTCTTTTCTTTCTGTCTGTCTTTTTATTGACCTTTTGCTTTTTTCGTGTATGGTGTTCTTGATATGCACCACTCATCTGTGAGTTTGTATACTGTGGTGGCTTCAGTGTCTCTGTGATTCTGGAAGCTATGCCACAGATATATTAAATACCAACAGGGTTACCCATGGTGGACAGGTTTCAGCTGAGCTTCCAGTTGAAGACAGATTAGAAAGAAGGAGAGACTGACTACTTCTGAATATTTAGTCACTAACAACCTTATGAATAACAGCAGAACTCTGTCAGATAGCACCAGAATATTAAGTACTGAAACATGATGAAGAACATCAGAATATTGTCAGATAAAGTGCCAGAAAATGAGCCCCTCAGGTTAAAAGGCATTCAAAATACAACTGAGGAAGAGCTGCCTCCTCAAAGTATAATTGACCATGATGACACAAATAGAGTAAAGCCTTCAGGACCTTCTTTTGCTGATGGAGCACAACTCAAAATGAATGCAAACAGCTGTAAACATCCATTAATAATCAGAACATAGAAAGTAAAAAGTATGAAGCTAGGAAAATTGGAAATTGTCAAAAATAAAATGAACGTTGATATCCTAGGCATTAGTGAGCTGAAATTGACTGGTATTGGCCATTTTGAATCTGACAATCACAAGGTTTGCTATGTCAGGAATGACAAATTGCAGAGGAATGGCATCGCATTCATCATCAAAAAGAACATATCAAGATCTGTTGTGAAGTACAATGTTGTCTTTGATAGGGTAATATCCACACGCCTACAAAGAAAACCAGTTAATATAACTATTATTCAAATTTGTGCACCAAACACTAAAGTCAATGATGATGAAACTAAAGATTTATACAAATTTCTTTAGTTAGAAGCTGGTTAAACATGAAATCAAGATGTATTGATAATGCAAAGGTTGGAAACCAAGAGGAAGGATCAGTTGTTGGAAAATATGGACATGATGATAGAAATGATGCTGGAAATCATATGATAGGATTTTGCAAGACCAATGACTTCATTGCAAATACCTTTTTTAACAACATAAAAAGACCTCTCCAGACGGAGTTACAGAAATCAAATTGACTACATCTCTGGAAAGGGACACTGAAAAGCTCCAAATCATCAGCCAAAACAAGGCCAGGGGCAGACTGTAGAATAGCACATCAATTTCTCATATGCATGTTCAGGCTGAAGCTGAAGACAATGAAAACAAGTCCACAACAGTCAAAATATTACCTTGAACATATCCCACCTAAATTTAGTGATCATCTCAAGAACAGATTTGATGCATTAGACACTAATGACTCAAGACCAGAAGAGTTGTGGGATGACTTCAAGAATAACAGTCAGGAAGAAAGCAAAAGGTCATTAAGAACACACGAAAGAAGGAAAAGGCCAAAACGGATGTCAGAAGAGGCTCTGAAACTTGCTCTCCAGCATAGAGATGCTAAAGCAAACGGAAGAAACGAGGAAGTAAAGGAGCTGAATAGAAAATTTCAAAGGTCAGCTAGAGAAAACAAAGCCAAATATTATAACGAAATGTGCAAAGACATGGATTTAGAAAACTAAAAGGCAAGAACAAAAAAAAAAACATTCCTGAAGCTGAGGGAACTGAAGAAAAAAATCAAGCCTTGGCTTACCCTACTTATGGCACTGGACCTCAATGTCAGTTTCTACTGCAAAGTCAGTGGTTCAAACTCACCAGCTGCTCTTCCAAAACCCTGTACAGTGTTGCTATGAGACGTGACAGACTCAATGGCACTAACAACAACAACAAATGGGCAAAATATTGAATGAAGTGTAAAGCATCCAAAGAAGATGGAAGGAATACACATAATCACTGTACCAAAAAGAAATGGTCAATGATTAACCATTACAACAGGTACCATTATTCATACTGAAGGAAGAAGTCTAAGGTGTATTGAAGGCATTGGCAAAAAACAAGGTTCTAGGAATTGATGAAATACAAATTGAAATCTTTGAACAAACTGATGAAGCACTGGAGGAACTCACTCAACTATGTCAAGAAATTTGGGAGGCAGTTACCTGGTCAACACACTGGAAGAGATCCATATTTGTGCCCATCCCAAAGAGGGGTAACCCAATGGAATATGGAAGTCATCAGACAGTATCATTAATATTGCATGCAAGTAAAACTTTATTAAAGATCATTAAAAAATGGCTGCAACCATACAGAGAACTACCAGAGGTTCAAGTAGATTCAGATGAGGATGTGGAATGAGGGCTATCATTGCTGATATCAGATGAATATTGCCTGAAAGTAGATAATACCAGAATGATGTTTGCCTGTGTTTTATTGACTACACAAAGGCTTTCAATTGTGTGGATCGTGACAAGCTATGGAAAACATTACAGAGGATGAGTATTCCAGAACACTTAATTGTTCTCATGAGGAACCAAGAGACGCTTTTTCAAACAGAACAAGGGAATACTGAATGGTTTAAAATTAGGAATGCTGTACTCCAAGGTTGTATTCTTTCACCATACTTATCCAACCTGTATGCTGAGCACATAATCTGAGAAACTGGATTATATGAAAAAGAACATGGCATCAGGATTGGAGGAAGACTCATTAACAATCTGATATATGCAGATGATACAACCTTGCTTGCTGAAAGCAAAGAGGACTTGAAATACTTACTGGTGAAGTTCAAAGACTTTGGTATGGGTTGCATTTCACTGTAAAGAAAATTAGAATTCTCACCACTGGATCAATAAACAACATCCATATAAATAGAGAAAAAATTGAAGTTGTCAAAGATTTCATTTTGCTCAGATCAACACTCACGAGCGGCAGTCAAGAAATCAAACGACATTATTACATTAAGCAAATCTGCTGCACAAAACCTCTTTAAAGTTTTGAAGAGCAAAGATGCAAGTTTGAGGATTAAGGTTCTCCTGCCTCAAGCTATGGTATTTTCAGTAACCTCACATGCAAGTGAAAGTTGGACAAAAAATATGGAAGACCATAGAAGAATTGATGCATCTGAGTTATGATGTTGGAGGAGAATATTAAAAGTACAATGGAGTGCCAAAAGAACAAGCCAGTCTGTACTGGAAGAAGTACAGCCAGAATGCTCCTTAGAAGCCAGGATGGCCAGACTTTGTCTCTCATGCTTCAGACATATTATGAGAAATGACCAGTCCCTATAAAGATTATCATGTTTGGTAAAGTGGAGGGTCAGACAAAAAGAGGAAGATCCCCAATGAGATGTATTGGCACAAGGGCAGCAGCAATGGGCTCACATGTAACAACAATTGTGAGGTTGGTACAGAACCAGACAGTGTTTCATTCTGTTGTACATAGGGTTGCTATGAATCAGTATTGACTCAATGGCACCTAACAATTCTTGATGTCATCCCATAATGCCACTGGTCTTCATCCATTAGTGTCTAATGCATCAAATCTACTCTGGAGATGGTCTTAAATTCAGGTGGGATATACTCAAGGTCGGGTTTTGGCTCTCATAAACCTGTTTTAATTTCCTTCAGCTTCATTTTGAACTTGCATATGAGCAACTGATGGTCTGTAGGCCCCTGGCCTTGTTTTGGCTGATGATATTGGACTTCTCCATCACCTCTTTCCAAAGATACGATGTTATTGCTGATGGTGTTTTTAAATGCCGTTGATTTGGTTCCAACTCATAGCAAATTTATATAAGGTTTCCAAGGAGTGGCTGGTGGGTTTGAACTACCAACCTTGTGGTTAGCAGTCCAATACTTCTTCTATAGCACTACACCAGGACTCCTGCTATTTGATTCCTGTGTATTTCATCTAGTGAATTTCACATGCATGTTGAATTTCACCTGTTATGTTGTTGAAAAAAAGGTATTTTCAATGAATGTCATTAGTCTTGAAAAATTCTATCATATGATTTCCATCATTGTTTTTATCACCACGCCATATTTTTCTACTGCTGATCCTTCCTCTTTGTTTCCAACTTTCACATTCCAATCAGCAGTGTTTACCAATGCATCTTGATTGCATGTTTGATCTATTTTAGAAAGAAGTTCCTATAAATTTTCAATTGCATCCTTATTGGATTTAGTGACTTGTGTGTAAATTTGAATAGTGGTATTAACTAGTCTTCCTTGTTGTTGCTGCTGCTGCTGCTGCTGCTGCTGTTAAATACCACCAAGTAGGTTCCAACCCCTAGCGACCCCATATAGGGTTTCCAAGGAGCAGCTGGTGAGCTTGAACCAGATATTGGTTCAAACTGGATATTATCTTATCATAAAAAAAATTGTACTTCAAGATAGATCTTTAAATGTTCTTTTTGAAGATTAATGAGACTCCATTCCTCTTCAATTTGTCATTCCCAGCATAGTATGATTGTCTGATGCAAAATGGTCAATATCAGTCCATATTAGCTCACTAATGCCTAAAATATTGACCCTTATGCATTCCATTTCATTTTTGATGACTTTCCATTCTCTCAGATCTATACTTCATACAATCCATGTTCTGATTATTAATGGATTGTTTATAGTTTTTCCTTCTCATTTTGAGTTGTGCCAAATCAGCAAATGAAGGCCCCAAAAGCTTTGCTCCATAATATTATTAAGTTCAAGTCTACTCTGATGAGGCAGCTCTTCCCTAGTTATATTTTTAATGCTTTCCAACCTAAGGGGCTTATCTTTTGGCACTTTTATAAGACATTGTTCTGCTGCTATTCATATGGTTTTCAATGGATAATCCTCCAGAAGCAGTCTTCCTCTCCTTATGCCTAGTCTATCTTAGTCTGAAAGCTCCATTGAAACCTGTCCACCACAGGTGCTCCTGCTGGTATTTAAAATGCGGGTGGCATGACAGCAATATACAAATCACCACAGACGCTTTGGTGGCAGGACCACACTAGAAAGTCCTAAACAGAGAGAGATGGGGAAAAAACGTAGAACAAAATTCAGAGTCATAAAACAGACCACATTTACTGACCTAATAAAGATTGGTGTAACCTTCAAGACTGTGGCCCTTAAATACCCTTCAAACCTGGAATTAAACCCACACCAGGATCAACTTTCAGTCAAACAATAGGCAGACCTATAAAGTCAAAAATAACATCAGACAGGAAGGAACATAATCTTCAATACACTCAACCATATAAGACCAAGAAAACAGCATTTACCTAAAAACAAAGTTCAGAAAGCAGGATGAATGGAAATGAGAGGGAGAGTGGAAAGAGCCATATTACAGTGAGTGAATGCATCCAATGTCATGAAACAATCCATATAAATTGTTGAACAGAAAGCTAATTTGCTCTCTAACCTTTCACACAAATTACAATAATAATGTCAAAGAAAATAAAGGAATATTTAGACAAAATAAGCTAAGAGAATTCACTCCCAACAGACCTTCAGGTGGAAGGAAATAGTATAAGATAGAAATATAAATCTATACAAACAAATTAAAAGTATCAAAAATTGCCATTTTATAATTTATTAATTCTTTAAAGACAACTGATATTTAAGAAAAAATTACAATGTATTGTGTGAGTTATAAGTCTTATGGATTCTGTGTTCCCCTGCGTCAGTAGTTTGCTTTTTAAATTCATTAAGGTGTATGAATGACACATATACTCCCAGGTAAGGTCACAGTAGAAGAATAGAAACATTACTCTTCACATGAGCCAAAATGATTCAAGACAATTGACAAGAAAAAGATATACTGTTTATTCTCCCATATGCCTTCCTCCTCTCTTGCTGGGAATATCTTCTCTTATCCCTGTCTGTTGTTGTTGTTGTTAGGTGCCATCAAGTTGGTACCAACTCATAGCGACCTTATGCACAGCAGAATGAAACACTGCCCGATCCTGGGCCAGCATCACAATTGTAGCCATGCTTGAGTCCATCAAGC
>NW_006408781.1:2574944-2575745 GCF_000296735.1 Chrysochloris asiatica
AAAGCAAAACCTACAATGTATTGTCCACATTGCTCCAAGGTTCCTCCATGTTCTTCTATGGTGTTTCTGCTCCCTCGCATTGTCTTGCCATTTGGTCTCACCCAAGATGTTGGCTCCGGGCCTCCAAGCCCAGTAGATTCAAAAGTACACAATTTCTTACTTCAGCATCAAATTACACTAGCTAAAAGCCTTCAAAATTTTTAAATATTGCCAACAAACAAGATGGCGGATAGGGTAGAAGTGCAGTAAAGAGCTCCACCAGCAACACCTGACCAAGCAGGCTCAGGGGATGGTCCCAGAACTCTGAACCAAAAGGAATATTTAGAAGGTTGGAAGGCTTACAGCTGGGGGAGTTTGTGGCCAAAGCAAGAAATCCATTGCTTTCTAGTCTGGGATGCTCAGCTTCTCCAGGAACTGCCATCTTGAGTGAGACCAAGCGGGGGAAGGATCAGAGTGGCCACAGACGCCTGGCAGAACCACAGAGAAAAAGGTGTGGACATATTTTCTTTTGGTAGCTGTTCATTGGTCCCTTGCTGCCTGTGCACCTCCATTCTGCTGACGAGAGGGGTGCCTGAGCTAGTGGACACCCGAGCCTCACCCTCAGAGGATTCTACTACACATGCACACAGATCTCCTTGAAATTTAAAGAGACCATTTCCAATTAAAACCAAATGGCCACAGCCAGCCCTGGACAGTTTACTACTAGAAAAAAAGGCCTGAACGGGGATTGTGGAGCGGGAAAAGCAAACAAAAAAGAAAATAAGCTGAAAATTAAATCCTAAATTACGTCAAAATGACCAA
>NW_006408781.1:2577665-2579416 GCF_000296735.1 Chrysochloris asiatica
TACTCTAAATACCAACAGAGAGGGAAAGTATCTTCAAATCAAGTATCAATACTATCCACTCTGTACACAGAGTAGATAGGGACGGGCAACTTAAACACTGGCTACCTAAAATGAGGGGGCAATAAAGGCACGAAGTGACTGGCTTACAAGGTTTCAAGAGGGAGTTTACTTTAAGAGTATGGGGGAAAGAAAGAGTCCCCACTGAATAGCTGTCATCTTGTCTAGATGGGTCTGGTGAAAAGAGATAGGGATGAGATTCATAAGATTCAATGGTGAATAACTGTTATCATAACTAATCGCGACTGTCACAAGTGTAAAGGTAGAGGTTTTCTAACAAAAAAAGGGGAGTGGTTAATCTTACAGTCCAGAAACAGAGGACCCTAGGAGCATCAAGAGAAGAATGCACAAGCAGAATGCGGGACCTTATCCAGAGAAGCAGCAGTGCCAGAGATGGAGGCAGAGATGGGGGCATGGAGAGGGGGAGTGGCTGAGGACTCTAGATTCATCAACTAAGAAGAGAAGGACTAAGAGCTGGTGGCCAGGAGCAGACTTGAAGAATGTGCCCTTTGGAGATATAAATTATTAAATATGCCTGAGTGGGTTTTTGTTCTGTTTGTGTGTTTTTTAAAAAGCTAAAGTGAATAGAGAGAAATACTGTTAACTGATGGTACATGGAGGGGATTATACTCAATGTAATGAAACAGGGTGTATGATTTGTTGAATGTAAAACTGATGATATGCCCTGTAAACTTTTGCTCAATCCACAATAAAAACCTTAAATTAAAAACAAAAAATTTTTTAAATATCCGTAGCTATGTGGTTCCGATTTTTGGAGCCCTGCCCTGGATCTGCTTTGCCTGGTATTCTGTGGTATGGCTGACGGTGAACTTCACTGCACCTCCACCCTAGCCACCATCAAGCTGCACCTTCTACATATATATTTTTATGTATATGCTACAATTATCTCCATGTAAAGCACACATAAGGGCCAAAGTTATGAAAAATTCTTAGTTAAACTAAACACCTTGAGAAAATGGTCCTTGGGTTTGGGGGATCAGGCTCATAGTCCTAGGTGACATCAAAACAATTGACATAGTTCACAAAGACTGTGTTTTACAGCTCACTTTGGTGAATTGTGACTAGGGTTTTAAAAGTTTGTGAACAGCCATCTAAGGAAGAACTATTGATCTCTCCCTGTCCAGAGCAAAGAAGAGTGAAGAAAACCAAAGACTCAAGGAAACAATTATTCCAGAGGACTGATGGATCACTCAGACTTCAACATCCACAACCGTGAGACCATAAGAACTAGATGGCACCCAGCTACCACCACAGGCTGTTCTGAAAGTGATCATAATAGAAAGTCTTAGATAAAGTGGGAGAAAATATGGACCAAAGCTCAAAGTTGTAAGGTAGACCAAGCTCATTGTTCTGATAAAGGCTTATGTATCTCTTGAGACTCTGGCCCTTAGTTATCCTTCAAGCCTGGATTGGAACTTACCCCAGGGGATCAACTTTCAGTAAAATAACAGACAGCTCTATAAGTGAACAATAACACCAGGAAAGTATACACTCTTTAAAATAATCAACCACTGTTGTTGTTGTTAGGTGCCATTGAATGAAATACTGCCCGATCCTTGGCCAACCTCACGATTGTTGCCACGCTTGAGCCCATTGATGCTGCCACTATGCCAATCCATCTCACCGGGGGTCTTCCTCTTTTTCTCTGACGGTCCACCTTACCAAACATGATA
>NW_006408781.1:2579951-2582016 GCF_000296735.1 Chrysochloris asiatica
AAGGCTGTGCTCTTTGATCTTCATCAGTAAATATTTTAAGTCTTCTTCACTTTCAGCAAGCAAGGTTGTATCATCTGCATATCACAGGTTGTTAAAGATGCTTGGCTGTCTTTTGAATCTTGGTTTCCCTTGCATACCATTATAAAACAGGCACTGGAGGGGGAGAGAAAAGAATAGCCAGAAATATCACTATAGAAAACTTATAAGTCCGTCTTCTGCCTATAACTGATTGGAATACCTAAAATGGAGCTACAATGTTCCCAGTGAAGGAAGCTTCCTGCAAAGCCTCTGCATTACATAAGACCATAGGTGGAATCCTGAACAGCATCCAGAATCTCCAGAAGTGGGAAATTTCCACTTGGAAGGATGGACAGACCAGCCTGGCGTGGCTAGAAGAATAGAAGCTACTTCTTGAAAGAAAGACCAACAGGAAAAACACAAAACAATATAGGCAGACCGAATGATTACTACAAGAACAATCAAGTTGCTCTCCCAGGAGATATCAAGGCAAGTGGTCAGGTCTCCTCAGAGCAAACCCCCTTCCAAGACTAAGACTCAATAAGAATACATGCTCTGATTGGTGACCACGTTCATCACTGATAAGGGAAAGTGAGGAAAAAAACAGCAGTGAAGCTAGGAGTTAAGCCCTACAATGTTAAATAGACTCCTGTTAACCCAAGTGGAACCTGGTTGGCCAGCAGTGTGGCAAGACCTGGGGGGCTCTTGGGCCCAGAATCAGTGACATAGCCACAGAGGACTAGAGTGGAAAATGAAAGGTCCAGCTGATAAGAAGTGAGGGGATATGCAAAAGAACACCCACACTTGCAGATAATACCCATATAACCTGGCTTCAATGGCTGAATGATCAGAGCTCAACTAGAAGAAGAAAGAAGAGGAAAAGAAGGGTAATCCGATACAATTTGATAAACCTGACCTACACCTATGGATGCAGTAGCTCAAAAGAGGGAGCAAATCTTTACAGTGAGGATCATTCTCTACACAGGGTAGACATGGATGGGCAACTTGGACATTGGCTACCCAAAATTGGGGACTACAAAGGCAAAAAGTGATTGGCTTATAAGCTCTCAAGAGGGAGCCTAGAGCCAGAAAACAAATATATATTTAAAAATTATATATATATGTTATGTGCCAAGGAGTCGGTTTCAACTCATAGTTGTTCTGTACAGGGTTTCCCAGGCTGTAAATCTTTATGGGAGCAGAAAGCCTCAGCTTTCTCCCATGGAACAGCTGGTAATTTTGAACTGCTGACCCCGAGGTTAGCAGCCCAATTTGTAACCACTATGCTATATACAAGGAGCTCTGGTAGCGTAGTGGTTATGAATCGGGCTGCGAACCTTAAGGTCAGCGGTTCGAAACTACCAGCCACTCTGCGGGAGAAAGATGAGGCTTTCTACTCCTGTAAAGATTTACACCCTCGGAAACCCTGTACAGGGTCGCTATGGGTCAGAACCGACTCAACGGCACTTAACAACAACAACAACAACATGCTATATATATATGTGTGTGTGTGTGTGTAGCCTCTGTGAAACATACAAATATACATTCATGGGTGTGGTCCCATTTGCCGTCCCACACCTATTCAGCTAAGGTTATAATCTTTACAGAAGCAGACTGAAAACTCTTTCTCCCTTGGAGAAGGTGTCATTCCAAACCAATCCACCTTTCAGTTAACAGTTGAGTGCTTAACCACTGTGCCACCAGTGATCCCTTAGCATATATCATTCTTGTTGGTAAATGCTGTTGAGTTGCTTCTGACTCACAGCAACCCTGTACAGGGTTTCCAAGGAGTGATTGGTGGGTTTGAAATACCGACCTTGTGGTTCAAGCTGACCTTTTGGTCCAGTGCTATATTCTACAGCATCACACCCAGACTCCTTTAGCATATATTGTTGTTGTGTTGAGTGCCATCGAGTCAGTTCCAACTCATAGTGACTCTATATAAGGTTTCTGAGGCATGACTGGTAGGTTTGAACCGCCAACCTTGTGGTTCAAACAAACCTTGTGGTCCAGTGCTTTATCCTACAGCACCACACACACATATATA
>NW_006408781.1:2582169-2584441 GCF_000296735.1 Chrysochloris asiatica
AAAAACCTTAAATTAAAAAAAAAAAAAAAAAAGAATGAAACCTGACTTTCTCCCATTGAAGGAGGAAAGAACATACTAGAGTTTACGTTAACATTAAATCTTTTAGTGATGGAACAAGATCTAGCAGCAGTTCCTGAACATTCACCAAAGTACTGCAATGATAGGAACTTTTCACAGAGCCTAAATACAGAGGCTCTAAGAACTTATTCTGATTGTTTGACATTTACAAATTCAGACTTTAACAAACATAAGACAATGGAGACTCCTGACACAATATTTAGCTAATCATAAAATCTGAGACATTTTACAGCTTACTCCATGAATATTTCAAGGGCCAGCCTAAATGAATGCTCTTCCTGGGAGCATGCTGTGAAAGGAAGTGGGAGGAGACCCTGTGGTATGCTGGCTGGTTAATTGTTGAAGGTCAACTCAAAATAAACAGTAAACAAAATAAAAACGGAGTCCAGCCTGCATCTTTGGCAGAAGCCATCTTTGTGCCAAACACCTAGTTCTTTTGACTTCATAATCCTAACTTTGATCAAGAACTTCTATAGAAATTTGCTGATCACTTTTTAGAGTGTCTTCTATGTGGACTTACCACCTCTTCACCTTACTGTTTGTGGAGCATCATCTGAGGGTGTTGTTGTTAAATGCTGTCGAGTTGGTTTTGACTATAGTGACCCTATATAGAGTTTCCAAGGAGCAGGTGGTGGGTTTGAACTGCTGAAATTGTGGTTCAAAGTCCAGTGCTGATCCTACAGTGCCACACCAGAAGTCCTCAGGGTGAGCTGATCTCGTATCACTCACAAAAGAATAACTCATCTTCTCCAAAGACCTTTTATTATTTCCACTTCTCATTCCACAAAGGAGAATATTTAATGTTATAGTTATAGATGCGGCATTTGTTGTTATTGTTGTTGTTAAGTACCGTGGAGTTGGTTCTGACTTATAGCAACCCTGAACGAGGCTATAAATCTTTACGGGAGCAGAAAGCCTCATCTTTCTCCCATGGAACAGCTGGTAGTTTCTAACTGGAGATTTTGAGGTTAGCGGCCCGATTTGTAACCACTATGCTACCAGAGCTCCTTAGGGGTGTTGATTAGATAGTTGCATATTCTAAATAACCTTTTAAGACTCCAGACACTTCCCATGAATGAAATCTGGGCAGCATTTGTTCATGGGTGCCTGCTTACTCTGATAAACCTTTAGGACCCAGGTCACTATCATGTAGATAGCCAGGCACCACCACTGAAACCATGCCACAGCTTGGATCTCTGCTTTTGTGATCCTTTATTTTTAAAGAAGAGGTGTGTGAGAGTTAGAAGGAATACTTGACAGTCAAGGGTATTGGCCAAATTGGAGAACATAGCTGTTCTCTAAGGAATTTTCTTTTCTTCAAATTAGAGCATCTTGTGCCTAACAAGGAGTACTGCATGTCTTAAACTGGGTTCTCTAGAGAAGTAAAACCAGTGAAGCTAATATATTTATATATAAATAGAGGTTTATATCAAAGAAATGAATCGCACAGTTGTAGAGGTGGGCAAGTCCCAAGTCCATTGATCAAATGTCAGGCTAGAGGTTTCTGATAAACCAAGACTGGCAGGGCTGATGGCAGGCAGGCAGATGAGAATGGTTCAAGTCCAAAGAATTGGAGGTTGGCCGATGGGCCAGATGCAGGCCACATTCCTGAGGAAACTTCCTTTCAATCGATTGACTGCTCATAACAGATCTTATCATGAGGGACTGCTGTTGTTGTTAGGTGCCATCAAGTTGGTACTGACTCATAGTGACTCTATGCACAACAGAAACACTGCCCAGTCCTAGGCTAACCTCAAAATCATTGCCACCCTTGAGCCCAATGATGGTGCTACTTGGCCAATCCATCTCTCATTGGGGTGTCTTCTTCTTTTTCTCTGACACTTCACCTCACCAAACATGAGATCTCTCTCCAGTGACTGGTCCCTCCTGACAATATGTCCGAAGTATGAGAGACGAAGTCGGGCCATCCTGATCTCCAAGGAGCACTCTGACTGTACTTCTTCCAACACAGATCGATTTGTTCATTTGGCACTTTCAATATTCTCCTCCAACACCATGGTACTTTCAATATTCTCCTCCAACACCATAACTCAAGAGCATCAATTCTTCTATGGTCTTCCTTATTCATTGTTCAGTTTTGCATGCATATGAAGCCATTGAAAATACCATGACTTGGGTCAGGCACACCTTAGTTCTCAAGCTGACATCTTTGCTCTTCAACACTTTAAAAAGG
>NW_006408781.1:2584541-2589016 GCF_000296735.1 Chrysochloris asiatica
TATATACAAGTTACATTAAGAAAATCCTGGCCTGGCAAAGAGTAACCATGTCTATAGACATTCTGTTAACATACCATTAATTAAGTTGAAATTTTTGCTTTATATAGAATACATCTGGATTTGTAAACTACTGTGTGAATTACTCCATTACTTGGCACCAAGAGAGATGCCAATGTGTCTGCTGTTCATTCCTAAAAAGACTTCGCATTCCTCATCAGAAGCCTGATGAATCACAAAGCTGAACGCAGTATGATACCCAGTCTCAGGACAAGTAACTGTGCTCAGTAGAAGAGATAGTGATACAGGTGCCTGGTTTGTTCTCTGAGGTAACTACATAGACTAGGTTCTACATCCTACTTCGGTGAATAGTGACTGGGATCTTAAAGGCTTGTGAGCAGTCATCTAATGTGCAACTATTGGTCACTCATTCAGAGCAAAGAATTCAGAGTAAAGAAAATCAAAGACTCCTAGAAAAAACTAGTTCAAAGTACCAATGGACCTTTGAAACCTCCACAACCTTGAGCTACTGCTTCAGAGTTCCATCAGATCAGAGGTTGAAGCACAGTTGATCTTAGTCACCACTAAGAGCTGAACAAGAGGAAATGAGTCTAAACCTCATCAAGAGAAATCTAGCTTAAGCAAAAAGAATCATCTGAAGAAAACTATAGGCAGGATCCAATGCCCTTGCGTTTGCCAAGCATTTTTTAAACAAGTTAACTGTCCTCACTAGAGGCTATGGCTAATTAAAAACCATATCACCATATTCTGAAATACAAACTGACTGTCCATAACCAAATTCAAGAATATATTACTATGTCTGAGAACCTGATATAAAAGTCTTGTTCAATCCAAAAAGGGTTTCTGGGATGTTTGTATACAATTTGAGAACTCAGTAATTTTCCTTTAAATGACTAATGAAACAAACTCTGTGAGCAATCAAGCTACATAAAGATAATAAATCAGAGGACTTTTTAAATACATTTATTCAAAATTGGAGAAAGTCACATAACTCACTGTGTTGTTAAATGCTGTCAAGTCCACTAATAGTGACCCTGTATACAGTTTCTGAGGCATTATGTAAACCTAAATTTAGAAAAGATATCTCACCCTCATCTAACATTAGATAGCAACGAGTTTTTGCAAAATAAACTCTCAATCAATAATAAGTAATCTTTGAACTAAAAAATGCATATTGTTCTTTGGCTAAAAATAGTAGAAAATATTAATCCCTTAAACAGAGTATTCTCTTATCTTTTTTTAGTCCACTTCCTGTGACCAACAAAAACTTACTGAATACTTATTACACACTTACTATGTATAAAGCTTTTCATAAGCATCAAACTGGAAATTCAAATGTAAGGTGAAAACCTTAAGAGAAAACCTCTCAAGACTTTTCAAAGTATTTCGCCATGTTTTTAAAATCGCACTGCATGTTTTAGACATAATGAACAACTTCAATTGGTCTGTACCTTTTTTTTCTTCTTTTTCTTCTTCTTAAATTTGTTGTTGTTACGGGCTGTCAAGTTAGTTCCAACTCACAGCGACCCTGTATAGGGTTTCCGAGGAGCAGCTGTGAGTTTGAACTACCAACCTGTGGTTATCATATTTAGTAGGTATATTTTCTCAAATTTATGAGACCTATGTAAAATCTACTCTAAAATGACTTTTAAAGTGCTTAGGATTGCAAGAGTACATTTTAGAACTGTGTCAATAGTGGCTGTAAACACATGTGGTGATGTAAACATGTGAGTGAAGCTGCACAGCAAGGAGGCGCCCAACCCCCTCCTCACTCTCCCAGCCGCCCACCCGCCCCTGGGGAGGTCTGATCTCCAGTCTGAGAAAGGAAAGCACCTCCTCCACATCCTCTCCCAGGGCCTCTCCATCGGCCCCAGTGCAGGGAGAAACGCTGACTCATAGCTGGGACTGCTTCAGCTCTCACATCGCCGCAGACCCTGCTGGTGAGCCAGAACCCAGCAAACCGGTGGATGTGAAGAAACTGTCCCTGCGCTCGCCATATGACTGTGGGAAGAACCACCCCTCAGCCTGTAGAGTTATAAGCAGAACCTCAGACCCTCGGGGTTAAAATGTTCACTGCTGCCACAGGGGAAGAAAGGAAATTAATGGTCAGAAGGACAGAGAAGGCAACGGAAAAAAAAAAAAAAATGCATACGGTGGAGTGCACAAGAGTCCACCCTTCCCATAAAGCGTGTCTCCTCGTGGTACACTGGGTTGAGAGGGACGGGCAACTTAGACTTCGGCTACCAAAATTGGAGGGCTATAAAGGCACGAAAGTGGCTGCCTTACAAGCTTTCTTGAGGGTGCTTAGTGTCAGAACAAAGGAAGTAAGACAGAAACTACTGAATAGTTTTTTGTCTTTTCTGGTGATGAGGGGGATTAGGATTTTATGATACAATTTCGAGTAATTGTTCTCAACTCTAACGGCAATTTCAACAACTGTAAATGTAGAAGAGGTGCAATTAAAAGCGGGGAGCAACTAATCTGTCATTTCAGGAACAGGGGACACTAGGACCATCAAGAGGGAAGAACATGAGAGAAGCAAGGGATCCTAACTAGAAAAGAGGTGACAGCAGAGATGGTGGTGGATTTTAGGCCCATGGTCTGAGAAAAGCAGCATGCCTGCTGGCAGGAAGCTAGCTTGCAAAATGTGCCCTTTGGACATGTAAACATATATTTACAATGTTGTATGTGTACATCCAAAAAAAAAAAAAAAGGGGGTAATAGAGGTAAATACTGCTAGCGTGCATGGAGGGTATTATAATCATTACAATGATTTGTTGAATGTAAAATGGTGATCTGCCCTGTAAGCCTTCACTCACTCATACACAATAAAACCTTTAAAAAAAAAAAAAGAGCCTCACAAGAACACCCACACTTGCAGATAATACACACTTGACCTGGCTCCAATGACTGGATGATCAGAGTTCAACTCGGAGAAGAAAGAAGAGGAAAAAAAGCATCATCTGATACAATTTGATGAACTTGACCTACACCTATGGATGCAGTAGCTCAAAAGAGGAAACAAATCCTTACTGCAAGAATCATTCCCACCCCCTCCACGCAAAGAGTAGACAGGAATGGGCAACTTGGACATTGGCTACCCAAAACAGGGAGGGGAGGGGCCACAAAGGCAAAAAGTGACTGCCTTACAAGCTTTCAAGAGGGAACCTAGATCCAAAGGGTGTGGAGGAAGGTAGAGTCTCCAGTGAGTAGTATCCAGCCTATCTAGGAAGGGCTGATGAAATGAAATGCAGATGGGTCTCTTGTGATACAATAGTGAATAATTATCAGGACTGATTGTGAAGGATGGAAATGTACAGGTGAACATTTTACAGCAAGGAGGGGAGTGATTAACTTTTCAGTCTAGGAGCGGAGGTCCCTAGGACCAACAAGGGAGAAGAGCAGGACCCTACCCAGAGAAGCAGTGAGGCCTGAGATGGAGGCAGAGATGATGATGACGAGGAAAGATGGAGAGGCTGGGGACTTGAGATCCAAAGAGGGAAAGGGGCTGTGTGCTGAGGACCCGGGGGCAGAGGAAGAGTGGCTTGCAGGGTATATACCGTTTGGTTGGTTAATGATGCATGGACAAGATTGTAACTATGGCAATGAAATGATACATGATAGAATGAATGTAAAACCAATGGTCTCCCATGTAAACTATCACATAATTCACAATAAAATATTTATTTTTTTAAAAAAGTAGAAATATATGTAATAGACAATTAGATCAATTCTGCAATATTTCAAAAAAAAAAAAAAAAGAGCCCACTATTCCCTGGGGCAAGATTTTCTTCCTCTAACCCTACCTCAGCTTTGGGCCTCTGCAGGATGCGGCAAACCAGGCTCAGCTGACCAACAAGTAATCTCTGAAAAGAGTCCCTTCAGAATACCCACTGTCTTTGGTGTATCAATTCGGACTCATAGCAACCCTATAGGACAGAATAGGGTTTCAAGACTGTAAAATCTGTATGGAAGCACGCTGCAAGCCACACCTTTCTCCCATGGAGCAGCTGGTGGGTTCGAACCTCTGGTGTTTGGGTTAGCAGCAGAGCTCTTAACCACTGTGCTCCTAGGATTACTTCCCTTCACAAAGGTTGTCCACTTCTCATTCCACAAAGGAGAATATTTAATGTACATGACATGTCTAAGAACATTGAGATATCTCTTCTCAGACCAACGAACAGTAGTCATTGCTCTGCCCTAGGTAATGTTTGTTGTCAGCCACAGACTAATGGCAAGCCCATCACTGGCTGAATTTGGGGAGATTGCCAGGTGTTTCTTCATAGTTTGTCGGAAACTTGTTTGACATCATAGCAACACACAAACTTCCACTGACAGATAAGTGGTAACTACACATGAGGTGCGTTGATTAAGAATGAAACCTAGAACAAACAAGATGGCGGATCGGGTGGACGTATAGCAGAGAGCTCTGCCAACAACAACACAGAATACCCGAC
>NW_006408781.1:2594451-2622264 GCF_000296735.1 Chrysochloris asiatica
TCTTTGCTGCTGCTTCCATGAGTGTTGATGGTTGATTCAAGAAAAATGAAGTCTTTGACAACTTCAATCTTTTCTCCATTGACTTAACAAGAATGTTGTTTATTGGTCCAGTGGTGAGGATTTTTTATTTCTTTACACTGATATGCAATCCATACCAAAGGCTGCGCTCTTTGATCTTCATAAGTAAGTATTTTAAGTCCTCTTCACTTTAAGCAAGCAAGGTTATATGTTCTGCATTTCACAGGTTGTTAATGAGTTTTCCTCCAATCCTGGTGCCACATTTTTCTTCATATAACCCAGCTTCTCAGATTACTTGCTCAGCATACAGGTTGAATAAGTATGGTGAAAGAATACAACCCTAACACACACATTTCTTAATGTGAAACCATTGTTCTCATGTTCTGTTCAAACAACCCTCTTGGTCTTTGTACAGATTCCTCATGAGCACAATTAAGTGTTCTGGAATACTCAGACTTTGCAATGTTGTCCATAGCTTGTCATGATCCACACAATGGAAGGCCTTTGTGTTGTCAATAAAACACAGGTAAACATTACTATGTCTTAACTGCCAAACCACTGAGAATCCAGGCCCAGGCAAGTTGACACAAAACCTGAACTTTCAGATGGTTCTTTTCCTGTGTTTCATTTATATTTTTTACTTATGGATTGCATTGATTTTTTTTCCAATATTGAACCATTCTTTAATACCTAGTATAAATCCCACTTGGTCATGAAGTATTAATTTTTTGCTATGTTGTTGAATTTTATTGGCTTGGATTTAGTTGAGAATTTTTGCATCTGTGTTCATGAGGCCCAATCAACTTGACACAAAACCTTAACAAAATATTTGGAAAATATTTCATAAAACATTTTATTATTCCTATAATAATTTCTTGATGGACACAGGACGATCACAAGAGCTTATGAGAAAGAAGTTTGAAGAACATTGGTGAGAAAAAATGCTAGTAAATTTTGGAAAGGATTTTTTTTTCCATGATTTTTTTTGAGGGAAGCAAGGGCTATCCTACAAGAATTTCATTAGGAAACCTTTCCCTATCCACCCTACAGTCCAGATCTTGCCCCTTCAGACTTCTTTTGTTCTGAAAACAAAAGACATTTAAAAGAAACACAATAAGAGTTTTTTGAGGATGCCAAAACTGCTGCTTTGACATAGTGTAAATCAGAGTATAAACTTCTTCTGGGAAGGGTTAGAGATATGGAGACACCACCTTCAGAAGTCTATATCTAGATGTCAAGAAACAATAGCTTCATGTTTTGATATTTTTATTTAACAAAAGGTTTCTATCATTTTGTAACAATACTTTTCTCCTCATACATAGTCACCTGGTTCGATAATAGTATGTAATTTTTGTGTTTCTAAATTTTAGCTGTCAAAATCTTTGATTTGTGAAGTGTACCAGGAGCTCTGGTAGCATAGTGGTCACAAATCAGGCTGCTAACCTCACAGTCAGCAGTTCAAAACTACCAGCTGTTCCATGGGAGAAAAATGAGGCTTTCTGCTCCTGTAAAGATTTATAGCCTCGGAAACCCTGTACAGGTTCGCTATGGGTCGGAACCGACTCCACGGCACATAACCACCACCACCACTAAATTAAAGACTGGCAGTATCTTAGTAATTCAGATTCAATGAAATTGGAATCAGAGTAAGTTGAAAAATAAGGAAGAGTCATAGGCTTTCCAATAATACTTCCATGAGGGTTGATATATGTGGCCCAAATAAAGTAGACCTCAAATGTATTAGGAATAAGAGAAGGACTGTAATTGAGTATAAGCTAAAGAAGATTGGGGATGGTAAGGAAGTGAAGTTTTTGCTAGATAGGAAAATTTTTACATATTTCTTTAATTATTTGTCCAGTGAGATGAGTTTCATTGCCACTGGAAAGAATTTTTGGTTCTTCCTAAGTAGGTAATTATCTTTTCAAGAAGTTTCTGAGCTACAAGGTTGAAGGCATGACAGCAACCCAATGTGAAAAATCTTCAAAATCATTGCTAATACATTCTTACAGCCATTTGAAGGTGGGAGCTGGATAAAATCTAACTGCCATTTAATCATAGGTCCTGAAGATAATGGGGTATTTTCCAGATGAAATTTTAAAAGGCTTACCTGGTTTATAGTTGGAACATATAAATATAACAATGAGAAGCAACAGGCTTAGAATGTCCATCATTTTATCTCCCTAAATGGGATGATTCATGAAGGTTTTTAACACAGGGATATGAAATGATTTAGGTAGGACAAGATTCTAAGTAGATTCTAACCATAATTTGGTTATGGGATACTGATAACAATCTTCCATGTCTTTATTTCCCCAAATTGAACTAATTGTTGGGTTTTTATTCCTTTTTCCAAAGTTAATTTGTTAAGCTTGTAATTGTTTCTGAGCAATCAGAGTAATCTTCTTTTTCTATTTCCATTGTGTTGTTGTTTGCTGTTGAGTTGTTTCCAACTCATAGAAACCCTGTATAGGGTTTCTGAAAGGATCTGGTAGGTTTTAACAGCCAACCTTGCAGTTACCAGTCCAGTACTTACCAGGGCTCTGTTACCATTAGGGCTAGGATAACTTGAGAAGTGGTTTATTTGACTACTTTGCCAGAAAGTTTATTTCCTCTGATCTCTGCATTCTGAGGGATTCCTTTGGGTTAAGGACCCTGTATTTTTATTACAGCTATTTCAGAAGACAGTACTAAAGCTAAATACTTTAACAAGTCTGCTACTAAAGTCATGTTTTATAATAGTAGTTCCAGAAGATGTTAGAAATACTTTCTGTTTCCATAACATGAAAAAGTCATGAGTTATCCCAAAAGTATATTTAGAATATGTATAAACATTCATGGACCTCCTTTTTGCAAGTCTTCAGGTTCTGCAAAGAGAAATTTAATCAGTTTTATTAGGCCAAAGTAGCTTTGGAAAGGGCCTGACTTTCCAGAACTTCAGTAGAGGTCATGATGACACACATGGCCTGATAGAGGAAGCCAGCAGGATCAGGTTTCTAAGAGAATTAAATCAGGACTAACCAAAGAAATTTCTCTTAAATGTTTTGGGGGAGTTAAAAGCTGTTCAGTAAAATTTAGGCAATCATATGCTGGTTAATCCTTATTGTTAATTTCTGGAAGGAGAGTTGTTGTTGTTGTTAAGTGCTGTCAAGTCTATTCTGACCCATAGTGAACCTGTATACAGTTTCCAAGGAGCAGCTGGTGAGCTTGAACCACCAACCTTGCAGTTCAAATGAAGGAGAGTAGTGAGATTTAAACAAGCTGCAGAATGCAGTCTAACATTAGGAGCATACAGGAGGACTATTTTTATCAGAAGTGAGTTAACTGATAGAGTGATGTTGGGTCAAAGCAGAGTTAAAATAGCAGATACTGCATTTGTTGTTGTTAAATGCCATCGAGTTGGTTCCAACCCACAGCAACCCTGTACAGGGTTTCCAAGCAACGGCTGGTGAGCTTGAACCTCTCACCTTGAAGTTCAAACAGCTTTGCCGTCTGGTGCATTAACCCCAGTGCCACAGCAGAACTCCAGATATTGCAAAAAAAAACATAAATATTTTTCAAATTTCCTAGCCCTCTATCTTCAGTGCAGACTTCTTGGAAGTTTGAGCATATGAGTAAGTCATTGACATATTGCAGTAATTTATATTAATTTTTAAATTGCAAACGTTGTAAATCAGCATGTAGAATTTGAGAGAAATATGTGGAAGATTCAGGCATGATGTTGTTGATGTTTGAACCTCAAGGTCAGCGATTCAAGCTCACCAGCAGCTCCTTGGAAACCCTATACAGGGTCGCTATGGGTCAGAACCACCTTGACAGCACTTTACAGCAACAACAACAACCCCTGTCTAGCTTCTTATTTAAAGGGAAATGGAAGAAGTCTCAGTAAAGGCTTTACAGGTTAGTTCTGCTAACAACTTACTCCACATCAATAGATGTGGCGGTCCATAAAGTTTCAGGAATTAATTTTAAAAGGTTGGTGAAATAGGGTAAATAATGGATAAATAATGCTTGCAAACCACAAACAGCTTTCTCCCTTTGAATTAGTTCTTATTCAGATCTTTCTTTAGAGGCCTTTTTGTGGTCTGGCTTAATAATATTTCTCCTTGTATTGTAAATGGCAGGTCCATTTAGACAAAAGATCTCAGCCCAACAAACTAACAAGAGTGTCAGAGCTAAGCAGAATGGAATGTAAAACAGAAGCAGGTTTTGAATGAGTTAAAAATTTGTTCTTGATTTGTAACCCACATCTTTTGAAGTTTTAGTACCCTGGGGCAGAGAATTTTATGTACATGTGTGGTTAATTGCAAAGAAGGTAACATCATTGTCAGTTAGAAATTTTCAAGTTTCTCCATTAATATAAGTGGTGGTTTTACCTTACAGGTTAAGTGCCATCTAGGAAAAAAACCCTGTTGTGTCCCTGTAGTCCCCTTATTCCATATTTGATTGAAGGGTCTCTGGCTTAAGTTGCTTCTATAATTTATAACAATTATTTTTTCCTGTGTCCAAGTTGCATGCAATAATTGTAAGTGCTGGCTGGGCTTAGTGTCTCCAAAGGGTTTTGATTTATTCTTATGTTTGTTGTTGTTGAGTGCTGTTGAGTCAGTTCTGACTCATAGCAACCCTGTATAAGATTTCTGAGGAGCAGCTGTTGAGCTTGAACCACCGACGTTGCAGTTCAAACCAAACTTGCAGTCCAGTGCATTACCCCGCAGTGCCATTGCAATTGTTGTAATTGTAAAATCATTAATGTATTCATCTTAATGTTTGTTTAGTATCCAAGATGAGAAAATGGCCAGCTCAGCAATTGGAGCTACTTTCCAATCTAGTCCATGCCTTTTTATTAGGGTTGAAAGTTCAGGTTTTAGAACACTTGTAAATACTGCATTAAAAGCTCTTGTGATTGGCTAGCCAAAGTGGGGGGACTTTGTGACTAGCTTACAAGCTTTCAAGAGGGAACCTAAATCCAGAGGGAATGGAGGAAGGTAGAATCTCCAGTGAGTAGTATCCAATCTGTCTAGGTGGGGCTGATGAAAGGAAATGAGGATAGGTCTTTTGTGATACAATAGTGAATCATTGCTATCAGGACTGATTGTGAGGGTTGGAAATGTAAAGGCAGATGTTTTGTAGCAAGGAGGGGAGTGATTAACTTTACAGTCTAAGAGCAGAGGTTCCTGGGACCATCAAGGGAGAAGAGCAGAGAGTGGAATCCTACCCAGAGAAGCAGTGATGCCTGAGATGGAGGCAGAGATGATGACGTGCAGAGATGGAGCAGCTGGGGACTTTATACCTAGAAAGGGAGAGGGGCTGTGTGCTGATGACCAGTGGGGGTGGGGGAGGCAGGCTTGTAGTGTTTACCCTTTGGTTGGTTGATAATGCATGGAGGGGATTTTCACCATGGCAATGAAATGATATAAGATAGGATGAATGTAAAACTAATGTTCTCCCATGTAAACTATCACATAATTCACAATAAAACATTTTTTTTTTAAATAGCTCTTGTGACCCCAGTGGATAATGGATCAATCCTGAAATGTTTGGGAGGAAATTAAATAATTCAGTTTGGTCATCATACACACTTACACCTTTATTTTGTATGTAAGAATGAATTTTTGTCCAATTTGTCATTGGTGGGAAAGCCTTTGTGCAGTAGCTTCCAGCAATCTTTTACTGATAGCCTAAGAGTCTTCTAACAGTTCTAAAGTTGTCTTATTTAGGTCTATAGGTACTTTGAAGACTAAGAAGTGCCTGATCCATGCAATGATATTTTCAATCATCTCATATACATGTGAAAGCTAAGTAATGAAGAATTGAAGACCAAAGAATCAATTCCTTTGAATTCTGGTATTGGCAAAGATATTGGATATAGCATGGATTGTCAGAAGAACAATCAAGTCTGTGTTTTAAAAAAGTGCAGCCAGATCACTCCTTAGAAGGATGTTGAGACCCTGTCTCCCATATTTGGCCACATTATCAGGAGGGACCACTCCCTGGATAAGAACATCAAACTTGGTGGAGGGACAGCAAAAAAGAGAAATGGCATCAATAAGATGGATTGGCACAGTGCTTACAAATATAAGCATGATTATAGCACAGTACCAGGCAGTGTTTTGTTATACTATGCATAAGGTTATTATAAGTCAGAACTGACTCAGTGACACCTAACAACAACAACAAAACTGAATTCTCTTTAAAGTTTCTCCATTCAACCTATTCTAACTGTAATTGAGACTTTCTAGGCTTGGTTCTCACATGGATTAACCGATACAAATCAGGGAGTCCAAACTGGTAAGCTTCAACATGCATTTAAAATTTCTCAGCAAACATGTACAGATCCTCCTGCAATTTTGGAAAGGTTTTAGAAATTTTATATAATTCTGAGTGCATCCACGTAGTAAAAGTAATTTGAGGCGGATCCTCAATATCCACACTGAGACAGATTTAAAAAGCATTTCAGGAAGAAACTTTATGTTCACAGTAGGTTATTTAGGAAAAATGGGAAATTAAGATAAAGTATTAGTAAAGGAATCATTCATAGCATTAGAGAATCAATGAAGCAGGGAAGAATACAAAATAGACGTTTGTCAAAGAAGCAGAATGGGTAGCTTGGGTAATTGGAACAGAAATCTAGAATTGCAACTCCTTATTTTGTTTAGTTAATTTTGAATCATTATCCTGTAGAAAAGTGATTTTGCGCTCATAGTGTCTTCTAGAAAGTTCAAAGCCCCAGTTTTTAAAAGTGTCCCATTGTTTCCGCTTAATTTGAGAGCCTTTCTTTTTTAGTTGGCTACACAGAAAATTCAATTTAGGTAATTTGAAAGAACCAAAAAGTGGGCATTTTCCAGACTTTTCTTAGTAAAAAAATGCCAAACAAGTGGGTACAAACAGGTAACAGAACAATAGTGTTTGTCCATACATCAAGCAAGAGTTCTAGAAGGTAATTCCACATTGCTCCTGCATATGACATTTCCCACCTTCAAAGAAGGTTTGAGTTTATTCAAAGTCTAGGACTATCTGCCTCACTAGAAATTGTAATGGCAATTGCCATGGTATGTGGGTGGTGGGGTTTGCTTGCACTAATGTGTGCCTTGTTGCAGGGGCATTATCTTGTGACTGGTATTGCATGTGATCCATCCCTGAACTAGTCTTTAACCATGGCTAACAGTTTTCCTTATTGGCATTTACTAGTATCCTGTGCCTCTTTTGTGACGTATAGAGCCTAAGATTCCACAAATTCAAAAACTTCTAGGACAGTAAATTGTCCAGAACTTTAAACTACTACCATAGTTGCTGTTGTTCTTAGGTTCTGTTGAGTTGGTCCCAACTCATAGAGCTCTGATTCACAACAGAATGAAACCCTGCCCATCCCTGTTCCATCCTCACAATTGTTGCTATGCTTTAGCCTATTGTTGCTGTCACTGTGTCAATCCATCTTGTTGAGGGGTTTCGTCTTCATTGCTGACCCTCCACTTTACCAAGCATGATGTACTTCTCCAGGGACTGGTCCCTCCGACAACATGTCCAAAGAACAAGAGGTATATGGAACCCTAATCAAGGGATTTTTCAGTTTTACCATCCTGCTAGGTTTAACATGAGCCATCCCAGAAGCTGAAAGGAGGACCTCACAATCATTAAGAAATAAGAGCCAGGCATGGAATGTGTCCTTTGGACCTGGGGTCCTTGTGCTGTAGAGAGTTGTAACATGTAAAAAATGTAAACATGTAAAACAACAAAGAAATGGCAACAATGGAGGAAACAGAACCAGGAGATCAGCAGGAAATGGCATATTGGGCTTCCCTGCCTACAGAGCAAGTAAATTAAACTGCCTTCAGGCATGAGACTTGATGGGGGAGTGGGGTGCCTCCAGGCATTTGTCAATGTAGCAAGGCTTGTCTACCCATGAAGCTGAGCACTTTCAGTCAAGGCTTCCCGGCAGAGTGGGGTGCCTCTGGGCATTTATCAGCAGAGTTTTGTAACACTTGCCCAAGAAAGGCAAAAGACAGGCTGAAAAGGCCTGCCTGCGGGCTTAATTGAGAAGAAACTCCTGACCAAAGAATTGCATCCTAAGTCATTTCTGTTCCTGAATTGTAACCTGTTATTTCCCTAATAAAGCCCATAATTATGAGTATTGGTTGTGAGCTCTATGTGGCCATTGTAACAAATGATCAAACTCAGAAGAAAAGTAGAGAGTGCTGTAGAAGGGATAGTTAGAGTCAGATTTGGTTTTTTAAAAAAAAAAAATGGAAGCTGGGTGAGAAATCCACTTTGGGCTGAAGCTGATGATGATTCTCTCTACTCCTGAAGTTAGAGGCGGACAGACTCCTCAGAACATCATTTTTACGAAGAACCTAAATATGTTCTCTCAGACTGCCTGTAATTTCAGAATATAAATATTGTGAGATGCTTTTCAATTTTATTCTTCAACAAACAGGGCAACTCTAAGAAAGACACACATTCACTTCTCTTACAGAATGATCATAGTGATAAAAAAATAATAATAAAGTGCTATGAAATGAATGCTAACTGACAGACTAAGACAACCTCAGCCTTTCAAAAATAGCTTATGAAATCTGTCATAGTGTTTCTCAAAGTTGTCTCAAATCAGCTTCACTCAAGCCAGAGGGAAAAGGGATTTACTAAATTCCCACTTCTGTTGTTGTTTGTTAGGTGTTGTCAAGTTGGTTCTGACTTATAATGAGACACCATGTACAATAAAACAAACACATCTCTAGAGCCCAGCAGCCTTCTCCATGCAACAAGGTCCACATCCCACTCCCTTCCCCCAGGGAAAGAACTCATTCATAGCCAACAAACTTGATGACTTTAAGTGTGTAAGACCCTAGAAGAGTCCAGGGATAAGAAAATTCCCTAGCAAAGGACGGAGATAGCACTTCATCAACTGAGTAAGGAGCATGAAAGAGGGTGCTGAGTAAACACAGCATACAAATTGGGAGCAAGAAGGAAAAACAGGGGTAAGAGAGCACCTACTTTCTATCCAATAGTAGTAGTATTTCTTTCCCAAAGAAATATATCTGGGGGCATGAAGCAATGAGCAAATTGGATAAAGTCACAACCTTTGGTCTTTCTGTACTAAACAGGTAAGTCAATTATCTAAATCCATCATAGCTGTGTCCACACACAGGATATATGAAGAAGGCCAGCAATGCAGGCGGCCTTTGGGAAGTGTGATCACCATATCATGATTCAGGGTCCTCCATCCATGGAAATGGAAATGTGAGACACCATCCAAATGGAAATGGTAAATGTTCAACCATTTAAGAGGTAGCATATGATCAAGTGCCAATGATGCTGAAGGGGGAAGTCTAAGGTGCATTGAAGGAATTGACAAAGAACAAGGCTCCAGGAACTGATGGAAAAAAAATTGAAATATTTCAAGAAAGTGAGGCAGCACAGGAGGCACTCACTCATCTCTGCCAAGAAATTTGGAAGACAACTATCTGGCCAACTGATTGGAAGAGATCCATATGTGTGCCCTTTCAAAGGCAGGTGACCCAACGGAATGCGGAAATCATTGGGCAATATCTTTGATATCCTTGTGAGTAAAGATCTGTTTTGGAGGAAGTGCAGCCAGAGTGCTCCTTGGAGGCCAGGGTGGCTAAGCTTCATCTCTCCTACTTTGGACATATTGTCCGGAGGAAACAATCATTGGAGGAGGATGTCATGCTGGGTAAGGTGGAGGGTCGGAGAAAAAGAGGAAGACCCCAACGAGATGGATCGGCCAGGTGGCATCATTGATGGCGTCAAGTGTGGCAACGGTAGTGAGGTTGGCCCAGGATCGGACATTGTTTCGTTCTGCTGTGCATGGGGTTGCTATGTGTTGGTTCCGACTCGATGGCACCTGACAACAACAACAAAGTCTTGCTAAAGATAATACAGAAACAGCGACAATCATACATTGACAGAGGATGTCCAGAGGTTCAAGCCGAATTTAGAAGAGGCCGTGGAACGAGGGATAGCATTGCTGATGTCCGATAGATCTTGGCTGAAAGCAGAGAATATCAGAAAGATGTTTACCTGTGCTTTATGATTGACTATGCAAAGGCTTTCGATTGTGTGGATCATGACAAGCTATGGAGAACATTGCAAAGTATGAGTATTCCAGAACACTTAATTGTACTCATGAGGAATCTGTACCTGGACCAAGAAGCAGTTGTTCGAACAGAACATGGGAACACTGAATGTTTTAAAATTAAGAAAGGTGTGCGACAAGGTTATATTCTTTCAGCATACTTATTCAACCTGTATGCTGAGCAAACAATTCGAGACGCTGGGTTATATGAAGAAAAGCGTGGCATTAGGATTGGAGGAAGACTCATTAACAACCTGAGATATGCAGATGATAAAACCTTGCTTGCTGAAAGTGAAGAAGACTTAAAATATTTACTGATGAAGATCAAAGAGCACAGCCTTCAGTATGGATTACTTCTCAATGTCAAGAAAACAAAAATCCTCACCACAGGACCAATAAACAACATTCTTATCAGCGGAGAAAAGATTGAAGTTGTCAAGGACTTCATTCTTCTTGGATCAATTATCAACACTCATGGAAACAGCAGTCAAGAAATCAAATGATGTATTGCATTAGGCAAATCTGCTGCACAAGACCTTTTTAAAGTGTTGAAGAGCAAAGATGTCAGCTTGAGGACTAAGGTGCGCCTGACCCAAGCCATGGTATTTTCAATAACCTCATATGCATGCGAAAGCTGGACAGTGAATAAGGAAGACTGTAGAAGAATTGATGCTTTTGAGTTATGGTGTTGGAGGAGAATATTGAAAGTGCCATGGGCTGCCAAAAGAACCAGTAGATCCATTTTGGAAGAAGTGCAACCAGAGTGCTTTTTAGAGGCCAAGATGGCAAAACTTCATCTCTCATACTTCGGACATATTGTCAGGAGGGACCAGTCACTGGAGAAGGATATCATGTTGGGTAAGGTGGAAGGTCAGAGAAAAAGAGGAAGACCCCCCAAAGAGATGGATTGGCCAAGTGGCAGCCTCGATAGACTCAAGCGTGGCAACAGTAGTGAGGTTGGCCCAGGATTGGGCAGTGTTATGTTCTGCTGTGCGTAAGGTCTCTATGGGTCAGTACTGACTCAATGGCACCTAACAACAACAACATCCATGGAAAACACTGACCCAAAGAATGGACAATTCTGTAGATTAGGGTTGGAGACCTGGGCATCATCAGCTGCAAAACATGAGATCTCCATTCCTGTAGCAGCCAAGACACAGCCTCCAACCTTGGGAATAAGAAACAGCAAAACTGCATTTCCTGATATCCCCTGTTCACTAATAGGTGGGCAAGGCACAACCATGAGAAGTAGGGAAGCTGGAGTCCCTGCCTCATAGGAACTACATTGCTGATGTCTATACTTGTTATTTTTGCTCTTCTCTGTATTTCTTCATAGTGAGTAGTTTAGAAATCTGTAAAGCAAAAATGGCATTTGTCGATTTTCAGTCAGTAAAAGAAAGGGAAGGGGATCAGGTTAACGAGTTCCACTCCTCAGTTAACTTTCAGGAGATCAGAAACCCAAGGGAAAGAAGAGATGTTGTTGCCATTATTGTTAGTCTTGTTGAGTTGGCTCCAATTCAAGGTGACTTTACGTATAACAGAACAAAATATTGCCTGGTGCTATACCACCCTCATGATTCTGGGTATATTTGAGTCCATTGTTTTGGCCATTGTAGCAATATCTCTCATTGTTTTCATTCACCCTTTACTTCACCAAATATGATGTTCTTTTCTAGTGATTTTCTAGTGATCTAGTCTTTCCTGATAATGTGTCTAAGCAAAGCTGAAATCTGAACATCTTTGCTTCTAAGGAAAGTTCTATAGTGTAACAACTGCTAGAAGGAAAGAAAATTACCTAATTCTATCCTAGAATTCTGCTTCAGTTAAAAAAAAAAGTTTGACCAGCAAAATGAGCATGTTACTGGAGTTTGGTAGTAAAAAGGTCTTTGAGTGGTACAGGCAGCATATTCCTCCAAACCCACCTTATCACAAAACTCTCCCCCTCGTTCATTGTCTTTTCCAAAACATTGCTGTTCTATTTTGCCTTGAAAGCCTCCTCCTTTGAAGCATGTGCTATCCCACAATAGCATTCTCTCCTCATCCAATCTTCGACGTACCTTGAGGACTTAGCATCTAGTTCACAGTCTCGAATCAAAAGTCCTGCCAGCATCCTGGCTAAGTCCTGCCAGCATTCAATGTTCATGTTGATAACTTAGCCAATCTGAATTCCTCTGTTCTTATGGCCACCACCTTTAGAAAACTGTTTCCAAGGTCACAGCCTACATAATAACAACAGTCAAGACCATACAGTGGGAACTCACCAAGTGCCAGGCATCATGCCAGTAACTTCATGTTATTATCTATAACCCTCACAACAAACCTGAAGTTAGGCTACATTATCCCTATTTAGAGATTGTCCAACCTCATACAGATAGTCATTTAGATAGCAGGGTTGGAATTCTAAACCATAGTGATCAGACTCTCAAGTTCATGATCTCCTCTATTTATAACACTGCCTCAGAAGCATCTAAAGTATAAACCTGAAAATCCTGCTCCTTAACAGTATACTTTTTCCTTGCTACTTCGTCCACTAAGCCACTTCCTCAGCCAAATGCCCAGCCTCTCAAGCCTTCCTGACATTTCTTCCCTCCATACCTGTAGCCAGTGGAAACATCCAGAAAATCCCTCAAGGGACTGTGTTTCTTTGGTTCAATGCCCAGCTAATGAGTCACCAGACGACTGACTAAATTAGCAAACTCTTGTAAGTCTTAAAATTATAAGCACTCTTATGATGATGACCTAAGTGTGGTTTAAAACTTATGTTAGATTGGTTGGAATCAAGTGGAGAGAAAACAGCTGATGACAAGTAACAATCGAGCAGAACTCTGACTATTCCCAACTAGCCTCATACAAATGAAATGTTAGTTTCCCTCTTGTGTCTGCTTGACGGAGCAGAAGCATATTCTCTATGATGTCACTGTTAATGTCCATTGAAAGGCATGTTGTCTCCCCCCATTTTGAAGAAGATGACTCAGCACCCCAGGCATCCCGCAAATGGTGAAAAAGAATTCTCACACCCTTCACCTTCCAGCACCATGTGCCCACTACCACTGAATGAGTTGTTGTTAAGTCAGTTCCGACTCATAGCAACGCTGTATAGGGTTTCTGAAGAGTAACTGGTGAGTTTGAACCTCCAACTTTGCTGTTCAAACAGACCTTGTGGCCCAGTCCTTCAATAGTCTTTCCTTATTCTACAGGATCAAGGTTTTCAGGATAAAAGGTTGGGGAAGGAAGATGTGAAATAAAGTGAATGTTTGTAGTTTACTTTGAAAGCATCTGTTGGTGTGTCTATTCTTTATCATTGTTGTTAAGAGTCGTCGAGTCAGCTCCGACTCACAGCAACCCTGAATAGGGTTTCTGAGGAGCAGCTGATGGATTTGAACTTGTGAATCACAGTTCAGTGCCAATCCTAGCGAAATACAAAAGAGTATGAGCTAGAGCTTTAAGTTCTGAAGCACCTGGCAATCAGTAATTCAGAGCCTAACCTAACCAATCACTTCAACATCTCCACATTCTCTTGCCCACTAATCCTGTTTTTCTATGTCTCACCCTAACAACTCCCAGCAACTCTCTGTTTTCCCAATTGTGAATATTCTGGCACTGCTGGAGATCACAAAGTTATATTTATTTATTATCTAACTTACAAACTTTAGAGCTCTGACCTCAGTTCTACCCTAGTCTTCTGCTGTGTTCCTTTATAAAAGTGTTTCCAATTCTGTTCCATGTTCTTCAAGCCCCTTACACCAACCTTAGCTCCTCTGTCATCAAAATAGCTTCCAGTCTTCAAAAAAATTTTCATGAACACCATCCATCATTTCTACCTTCAGTTTTTATTTACACTCTTCCATTCCCATTTTTTGCCAAAAAGATAATATCCTACTTTCATTTAGAACTAATGCACTGGAGAAGGATATAATGTTTGGTAAAGTGAAAAAGAGGAAGACTTCCAGTGAGATGGATTGACAAAGTGGCACCATCACTAGGCTCAAGCGTGGCAGGAATTGTGACGTTGGCCTAGGACCGGGCAGTGTTTCATTCTGTTGTGCATCAGGTTGCTATGAGTCAGTACCAACTCAATGACACCTAACAACATTTAGAACCAATCACTCCATCTGTATTTTGATCTATAACCTGCCTCTTCTAGGATATCATTTCATCAATTATCAAGTCTTCTCCATCCAAACAATCACTCAACAAAGCATACTATTTTAGATATCTAGTGCTGAATATCAGAAATAGCACAAGTGGATGGTTTTAACAAACAATGTATTCTCTCACAGTTTAGGAGGATAGAAGTCTGAATTCATTGAGCCAGCTCTATGGGCATGCTTTCTCTCTCTTGTCACTGCACAGCTTAGGAGGAAGGTCCTTAGCTCCTTTCAGGATTTGCAAGCCTGGCATTTCTTGGAGATTCCCATGTGTCTTGATTTCCCTGAGTCTAGGAACTTCTCAGCACAGGGACCCCAGCTCTAAATGATGTGCTCCTGATTCTTCTTTCTCGGTGGTACTTGGGTCCCTCCATCTCTGCTTGCTTGGTTTGACCCAAGATACAGTCTAATCCTGTAGATTGTATCCTGATTCATTAAAATAACTGCCTCTAATGCTGCTCATTAACATCATAGAGGTTTGGGTTTACAATACATAATACATAGGATTACAATTCATAATTACATCAGATAACAAAAGAGAGGATCATCATTGCATAATACTGAGAATCATGACTTAGCCAAGTTGACACATGTTGGGTGGGAGGGGGGTGCATAATTCCCTTCCCTCAATTTCACCTACTCCTCAAACTGCCACCTTGTGCTTGTCCTTCCATTCACCATGAAGTCTACTTTTAGATCAAATCCTACTCCTATATTGAAGCTATCCCAGAAAAGCCAACACTTTCCTAATTGTCAAAATCAATCCTTAGTTGTCATCCAATTCCCCCTTCTGAAGTATGGCAAGGACATGAAGTGGTATAATGTGGGACTCAGGACTCAGCCGTCTTGGTGGAGTCCTGTTCCCACAATTTCAAGCTGTTTAACCTTGACTGGAATTACTTAACTTGTTTTTTACCTGAAAGAGCCCTGGTGGCACAGTGGTTAAGAACTTGGCTCCTAATTGACAGGTCAACAGTTCAAACCCACCAGCCACTCTGCAGGAGAACAATATGAATTTAGACTTCCATAAAGGAGCTCTGGTAGCGTAGTGGTTACGAATCGGGCTGCGAACCTTAAGGTCAGCGGTTCGAAACTACCAGCCGCTCCGCGGGAGAAAGATGAGGCTTTCTACTCCCGTAAAGATTTACACCCTCGGAAACCCTGTACAGGGTCGCTATGGGTCGGACCCGACTCGATGGCACTTAACAACAACAACAACAACAAAAATGTACAGCCTTGGAAACCCTACAGGACAATTCTAATCTGTCATATAGGGTTACCATGAGTTGGAATCAAGTTGATGATAATGTGTTTATTTACACCTCAATGTTCTCACCTTAAAATGGAGATGATGCTAATAATATCGTCTAAGAAAAATGGTCTATTATTTTGCTAAGTAGGAAAAAATGTACAGTATGAGATAGTGAAAAATTGGATTTGACATCTGGGTAACAGGGTATCCCAGCTAACAAAAGTACCAACAATTCTGAAGATGGCACTAAACCTGAGATCATTTCTTTCTGTTAAATATAAAGTTATGAGTTAGAACTGACTCAATGGCAACTAACAACAACAAATATAATCTTGTATGACAAGATCTCTGGATTTCATTTTCAAATAGACTAGATGGTCATCAAAGTTCTTTCTGGCCTTAAACATTTCCTTGATGCATGCATTGGGCAACTATGATGCAAAAGTGCTGGCGACAGCATCCACAAGTACTGAGAAGCTGTGGCCCTGTGACAAAATGGATGAAAATCCAACCCCGAGGCCCTCCTCAGGATTGCAAGCCATGGACCCTGAGGGCCAAGGAAGTGACCTCCTGAAGTCCCGGGTTCATAGACTTTTTGCGAACTCACTGGATGGCTACCTCTGTACAATTCCTTCTAGTCTCATATTGTTCATTCTGTACTTGTTCTTCGTGCTCTTAACTCCGGTAATTGTAGCTTCTGGGAAAATGGTTTCTTTTGATATCAATGTACGTAATGCCTCTTTTAATGACACTACTTTGAATGTCACTGCCTTAAAACTATTAGCAGTGTGTGAGGTCTTGGGAACAGATCTCTTTGAGGAACAGGCGGTGGCCACCTGGGAGGAATGTCAGAACTGCTCGTTATCCAACTATTTAGTTATGTTTGATATTAACTTAAAGCATGAACTTTTGATGTCCATGAACAACAATGGGACAGAAACCCCTTCTAGAGCTGAGGCAGTAAAGCTTCCTCAAATGACTCAGGAAAAGCAGGAACAAGTATAATGAGATTATGAGAAAAGGTTTTGGAGAAAAACTACCCAGAATTTGCAATTGGAATGGAATGGTAAATTCTGGGAATATTTGATTAAAGGACGATAGTGGTAGCCCCCTCAAGCCATCCCCGGGTATAATCAGTTTAATCCAGGCACTCTTCTTCCCCCTGAGGGTATAGTAAACATTGTAGCATTTGGATATGGAACCAGGAACGAGGAAAAGGAAGGTGGAGGCGAAACCTCTCCTTCATTAGAAAGGTTAAAACCTGTTTCTCACCTTCCCTGGAGCTACAGAAGTAAGAAAGAAAGGATTATTAGTCAATAGATAATCTGTAATAGCTTGCTTGATCTTTTCATATAGAAAAAAGGACTTTAGATTATCACGAGAAGCGTGATGCCCTTGATAAGCTATTTTAAGATAAAACCTGTGAATCATCGTGTCCTGTCTCAAAAGAACAATCACATTTTTTTCATTTTTCTCTTTTGTGTCAAGTTCCTCCTTGATAAGAATAAAAGCCTGGGGTAGAATTAGTTCTGTGTGCATTCTTGGCAGCAGGACTATCTGCCTGTCAGCTTGCATCCACTCTGGTCTCCGAGTGTTTCTTTCTCTTTCGCCTCTCCAGACATCCCACCTTCGTGTACTCACTCCCTTGTCGAGGCTGGACCCCAGCACAAAAGACCTCCTAAAAGTATAAAAAAGCTAAGCTGTCACCTTGAGGATTAAGGTGTACTTGATCCAAGCCATGGTATTTTCAATCACTTCATATGCATGTGAAAGCTGGACAATAAATGAAGAAGACCATGGAAGAATTGCTGCATTTGAATTATTGGGTTGGCAACGAATATTGAATATAACAAATTTTTGTCGAAAGAAGTACAGCCAGAATGTCCTTTAAAAGCAAGGATAGTGAGACTTTGTCTTATGTACTTTGGATGTGTTATAAGACAGAACCAGTCCCGAGAGAAGGACATCTTGTTCGATAAGGTAGAAAAATAATATAACATCCTTTTCACAGAATATATGATAGATGTTAAGTGATGCATACTTGAAGTGGAATTTTGTCCCCACCTCCTGTTGGAACTTCATCCCAAAATTACTTCTGTACCATATGGAGGAGTCCTGGTATGACACTGTAAGATAAGCACTGGATTTCTAACCACAAGATCAGTGGTCCAAATCCACCAGCTGCTCCTCAGAAACCCTACACAGAGTCGCTGAGTCAGAACCAACTAGACAATACTTAATAACAACCACCCATATAAAGGAGTATCCAGAAAGGAAAAATTGGTATGATTAGCAGAAAATAGTTCTGAGATAGGACTCCAAAGCCCTCCTTAACTCTCTGTGGCAAAGGAGGGATCCAAAAAATACTGTCTGTGCAATGGAGGCATTCCTGGTGGATTTCCAGGAAAGTTGCTGAAAGGTCAGGTCTAAAACAAGGCCCAATATTAGGTGCTTCCTTGACATGTAATGAAATTGTGAAGGCCTTATCTGTCTGGGCTGGGTACATTGCTGCTAACAATATAAATTCTTCTCCCTACTCTATGTGGAGTCCTGGTGTGATGCTGTAGGATAATGCACTGGACTGCAAGGTCAATTTGAACCACAGGGTCTGCAGTTCCTTGGAAACCCTATACAGGGTTGCTATGATTTGGAACTGACTTAAAGGCACTTAACAACAACTCTTTGTGGCACTGTAGAGTAAGCACTGATCACAAGGTCAGTTTGAACCTCAAGGTCAGCAGTTCAAACCCACTAGCCACTCCTCGGAGACTGAACCAGTTCTACGGTATTTAACAACAATTCTGCTCCTGCAGATAAAGTCCCCTGCCAAATGACCGTTCTTATCATAGAAACCAGGTACAGTCCTGATAGTGCTATCCCTGATTGGCGGGTCTCAGTTACCTGCAGCCTGTGAAATTATTTAAACAAGCTCATTACATCCTCCTATGAAAACCAGGAATCACCCCACCCTCTTGATACAATAAAGCCTTTTTGCCACACCTCTTACTTGTACCTCACTTGTGGATAGTTTTAAAGAACAGGAATTTATTTCTTACAGTTTAGGAGGCTAAATGTCTTAAGTCAGAGCAGCAGCTTGAGAGGTAGGCATTCTCTGTCCCTTCTGGGGGAAAACCCTTGTCTCTGCTTCACCAGTGTTCTTCTTAATATTACTGGGAGAGCTGCACTTGGCACCTGTCTTTCACCCATTTTTGCTTACTTGCTTCTGTGTCTTATCTTCTCTTTAGATCTCAAAAGTGGTTAGGCTTAAGATACACCCTACACTGATATGACCTCATTAACATAACAGAAAACCCTATGCCAAAATGGGTTTATATCCACAGATATAGGGGTTAAAATTTACAACACATATTTTGGGGTAGACACAATTCAGTCTACAACAAGAGGAAAAGCCCTGTTTGTATTATTGGGGGTTTCTGTGGTGTGACTACTCCTGCCAAGGCTAAGTTCAAGCTGCCATTGAACCACAAGGTCGGCAGTTCAAACCCACCTGTGGCTCCTTGTCACTTAGCAACAACAATGCTACATCACTGAACTGAAAGTTGGGAAGAATTGAAATACTTCAGTAGCAGATAGTATTTTCACATACTGACACAATAAACATAAATAGCCTTAGTTGCAAAGACAGTAGTAAAATGTAGCCAAATAATTAGGAAGTGGTAAGTTTTGAGCATTATTATCTTTCTTTTTATAGTATTTGTTTATATATATATATATATTTAGTAATCATTGAATTTAACAATTGACTAGTAAAAGTCTCCAAAACTTAACAATCAGCTCTCTTGTAAGCACATAAGAGCTGTCTTGAGAATGCCTCCCTGCACTATTTTGTCCAAATATTATCTTGGAAAGGCACAGGGAAATAGAAGGAAAATTAAATGACTTGGCCATTTACCCAAAATAACTGATCATTAATTAATAAATATGAGTTGAGTCTTCTACCACCTGGTGTGGCACTGTAGGATAAGCACTAGACTGCTAACAACAAGGTTTGTGGTTTAAACCCACCAGCTGCTTCCCAGAAATCTTATACAGGATGCTATGAACTGGAATTAATTCACCAGCACTTAACAACAACAACCACTTACACCATCACCATCCCCAACCCTGAAGACTCATGAAGATTAAATCAGTTACTAAAAATATTAAAGAAACGATTTTCTTTGTACATCTGAATTTTAGTTTTGTGTCAGCTAGAAATTCTGCACCAAGCAATGCACTCTTCCAATAATAAGCAATCAAGGGTGCCCAAATCCTATTTATCTCTTTGCTCACCCATCCTGCTGCTGCTGGTGTGTGCCTTCAAGTAAGTTCCAACTCACAGCAACCCAGTATAGGGTTTCTGAGGCTGTTTTGCTGCATTTCGTTCCAGACACCTCAAGAACAGGAAATGGGGTAAAGACAAAAAAATTCAATGTTAAAGAGGCTTTCCTGTCAAACAAAATTAGGGAACAAAAGAGTCTTGATGCTTAATAGGATGTTTAGAACAGAGTTTTTACCAAGCAGTGCTTTCTAAGGACCTGCGTCCACTTGCTCTTTCCTCAGTCAGGAAAGCACACTTAGTAGTATTCATAAAGTTGGAGACAGCAGAAGGACTGAAAAATAAAGTAGAGAAAGAAGGTGGACAACTGGCCCAGGAAGAATTAATTACTTGAACAGCTGATGCTTCTTCCTAGGGGAAGGGAGCTGAATGATGAAACATTTGTGGACAGAGCACAGTGCTAATTAGCAAATGGAGCCTGCCCTACTATGACTGGGCATACGAATATCATTTGAGCAATTAACTAATTGTAGGAGTCATACTGGTGGTGGTGGTGGTGTGTTTGTGTGTGTGTGTGTGTTAGCAACTTTGTATAGGGTTTCCAAGATAGATTCAAACTGCTCACTTTGTGGCCAGAGCGTCTGAGGTGTCATACTAAATCCAAGAAAAAAGCAAGTAGGAAATGGGGAGAAAGGGGCTACCAGATAAGAATTAAACATTAAAGTAGTTAAAATTTGTTGTTGTCATTATGTGTCATTGAGTCGATTCTGACTCATAGCGACCATTTGTAGGGTTTCCGAGGAGTGGCTGGTGAATTTGAACCACGACCTCGTGGTTCAAACCTACCTTGCGATACAGTGCATTATCCCACAGTGCCACCCCAGGACTCCAGGTCCCTTAATTAAGTTGAATCTATCTACACTGCAAAAAAATATGTACATGAATTAAATTTATTCTTCTAGTGAAAGATATCCAATGCTTTTCCCTTCTTACACAGTATTAACTTATTTATACAATATTTATATAAGAAGCATTTTGAATTCATTTTCCATGTTTTTCTATTAAAGTTCTCTCTTTGAAGTTTATATATATATATATTTTTTTAAAGGTGCTGCCTCTTTAAAAGATGACTGAGACTTGAAAATATTAACTAATTTCATTTTCTTGATAAAGTTTATCTATAATCAGACATGAGTCATATCAAAAATACTTCTACAAGATTTGACCTTTTACTTAAATCCCACATTGAGACAGCATCCTTAAAATGGTTATCAATAAGACCTTTGTTTTTCAAAGTGTATTTAAGATAAATCACTTTTTAAAAGTAAAAACTGTTTTCAATAAGTTTGAAAGTTATATTTGTTCTTTTGATTGATTTATATATCTAAATTATTCCCAAAACATGATCAACAGCACTTCCCAACCTAGCTTTATCTTTGTAGGTACTTCTTGTACAACTTTACAAGCAAACTTGTTTTTATAGTGCAACAATATAACCAACAACCACTATATTGCACTAGTCCCAGGGCAAAATGATGTAAGCAGCAACAATTTTTTATTGTTAATGAGAAACACCAGATTATATGAGAATAATGAATTCTTAATTCCTTCTCATAAAGAGTTTTCTTACAACAGACAAATTTCACTCAATTTAAACAGTGCTTTAACTTTTAGAAAAGCTTTAAGGAGAATCTTTGCTTAATTCCTTGAGTAAAGTGTCATAAACCAGGCAAACTATTAGGCTTGGGTTCCTGTATGATTTAATAACAAAACAATTTAGTGAAGGAACTCCTGTTTGCTCCTTACAATTCTGGAAGTTTACTACATAGATATACAATCTAAAAAGAAACTACTTTTCCTTATTTCTCCAATTTGAAGCCACAAAGGAGTATGTCTTTAGGGGTTTTCTTTTGGAGCCAGTTATGGGACTGAACATCTCTGAGAAGATTTGCCACAGAAGTAACATAGTTGCAGCATATTTTGCTAGATTTACAAATGGGGAACTATATTTCCAACCCTCTTCTACAAATCATCTCTGAAAAAAGAACCCCACACCCAGAAGACCCATCCCACTTGTTATGGATTGCATTGCACCCCCCAAAATATGTCAATTCAGGTAGTCCATGATTCTCAGTATTATGCCATTACCCTCCATCTTATGAAATTCTCCTATGTGCTATAAACCCTAACCTCCATGATGGCAATGAGGCAGGATTACTGGCAGTTAAGTTAGTTAAATTAGGACACCATCTAGAGGGTTAGGTTGTATCTTGAGACAATCTTGTTAAAGATATGGTGATTGGTGGTTGTGTGTCACCGAGCGGGTTCTGACTCGTAGCAATTCTGTATAGGGTTTCCAAGGCATAAATCTTTATGGGAGTTGAAAGCCTCATCTTTCTTCTGATGAGTGACTGGTAGATTCAAACTGCTAACCTTGTGGTTAGAAGTTCAGCTCATAACCCACTACACTACCAGGACTCCTTCCTTTACAATATAAAAGAGATTACATAATCATACCACCAAGAAAGAAGAGCTAGGAGCAGAGTGCATCCTTTGGACCTGGGATCTGTGTTCTAAGAACTCCCCAGATAAAGGGAAGATTAATGACAAAGACTTTCCCCCAGAGCCTTCAGAGAGAGCTTTCCCTTGGAATGGGTGCCTTGAATTCAGACTTGAAGCCTCCAAAACTAGGAAAGAATAAATTTCTATTGTTAAACTCATTCACTTGTGGCATTTCTATAATAACAGGACTAGATACCTAAGACAGCACCCAAGAGATACTGCTCTGTGTTGTGGATCTATGCCTTAGGAATTAAATGAGGCAGAAAAAGGAAGATTTTGGTTAGCTAGATAATTTTTTAGAAAAATACCCAACATAAATAATTTTATTACAATTTTTGCTTTTAGAGTTTCACTTAAGTCTAAAAGCATTATATCCATCAAGTTATACACACACACACACATATGCAGGTAAGTCAAATATTATCCACACTCTGGCTATGGAATTTAATCAACTTTTAGAGAGAAAAAAATGCATCATTTTTCAACACAATCTCCTTGCTTTTCAATCCACTTTGTCCTTCTGTCAAAGTTTTCATATTCCCTTATTTTAAAATGTTTTACGTTGAGCTGTAAGCCATGAATGTACCACTGTCTTCACTTCTTCATCAGAGGTGAATCTTTGTTCTCAAAGGGCTGCTTTCAGGGGATCAAACAGGTGGAAGTCTGGTGAAGCAAGATCAGGAATATAGGGAGGATGCTTTAGCACCTCAAGACAAAGTCTTTGCAGAGTGTCCACAGTGTGGGCAGAGTTATGCAGACATGCAGACATGCATTGCCATGCAAGATCACAATGCCCTTGAATAGCAGTCCTCTGTGTTTAATTCAAAGCTTAAGCTTCAGCTTTTCAGTGAGCATCTCACTGTAATGTGCAATGTTGATTGTTGAACCTTTTTCCAGATAGTGTTCCAACATTGGCCCTTAAGAATCCCAGAAAACTGTTAAGCATCAACTTTCCAGCTGATGGTTGACTTTTTAACTTTTTCTTGGTCAGTAATTGAGGATGTTTCCATTTCTTACTCTACCATTTACTCTCAGGCTCGTAGTGATGAATCCATGTCTCATCACCAGTAACCATTTTTTAAAAGAAACTTTTACCTTCCTTCGAGTATCAGTCTAAATTTTGTTTGCAGATGTCCATACACTTCTGTTTATGCTCTTTCATGACTTTTTCCATACCCATCTCATACAAACTTTTCGAAACCCAAGTCTGTCATGGTTTATCTTATAGACAGAGCTATGGTTAATTTGCAAGGGATTTGCCATTTAATCCACTGTCACTCATTTATTCAACAGAATCATTTCAAGTGCACTCTCAATGTTGTCATCAGCCATGGATGTAGACAGGTGTTTTAACATAGCTGGAGTGAAGATAATTTTTGACTCACCCTTGTGTGTGTGTGTGTGTATTGTTGTTGTTAAGTGTCATTGAGTTGGTTCCAACTCATAGAGACCCTCTATAGGGTTTCTGTGGATTTTAGCCTACAGCACCACCCTAGGAATTATATGTAGATATAGGCATAGAAACTAAATTATAACTTGACTTGAGATGTACTTTCCTTATTAGAATGATTAAATTGTAATGGATGTTTGTAGAAACTTTATAACCAAGTTGTGGAAAGGATGAAGATGTAAAGAGTAAAAAAAAACCTTTATTAAACAAAAATATCAGTATGTAAAGCTATTGTTTCTCAATATATCCTTCATCTAGGTATATGTACTGCTAAAGGAAATGTTTCTAACTCTCTAACACTTCCTCAAACAATTCTGCACTCCTCAATTTCTATCATGTCAAAAGGGTAGTTTGGGCATCCTCTAGATGAAGAATTCATTAATAAACAATATCTTCACATTTTGATATTTTTTATTTAATAAAGGTTTTTATGATATTGTAGTAATACAAATTGTGTTCCTTTTCAATGTTGTTTGTGTTTTAGAGACAAAAAAATAAAAGTCTGAAAGGGCAGTATCAGGACTTTAGAGTGTATGGCATAATGTTTCTAAACAAAATTCTCATAGGACAGCACTTAAAGAATGAACATTATTGTGATAGAAAAAGATTTCTTCATTTCTTTGAAAACTCCTGGTCTTTTTCTCATAAATACAATTTTACATTAGCTTAAAACTTCTTCCTAGTAAGTTCCAGGATCATCCTGTGTCCTTTGAGAAAATCTATCAAGATTACTCCTTTAACCCTTTGTTTGTTTAAATGATTGCATATTCCTGAGTGCTTCGGTGTACATAAAAAAAAAAAAAAAAAAAAACACAGAGAGAATGGAAGTAAATGCTGTTGTATGATGATACATGGAGGGGATTGTAATCATTGCAATGAAACGAAATACGATAGAATGAATGTAAAGCTGATGTTCTTCCATGTAAACTGTCACCCAATTCACAACAAAAACTTTTTTAAAAACAAAGCAAAAGGGCAACATTTTTCTAAGGACAACGTTGAGAAGGGCTGGGAAGGTGGGTGGAATGGAATTAGGAACCACAGGGAGGAAGCGGGATAACTGCTGTTGTAGGGAGGGGACTGCAATCACTGAGATGAAACCAATTGTATGACTTGTTGAATGTAAAAATGATGATCTTGTCTTTAATCCTCACTCAATTTACAATAAAAAGTTAAAAAAAAAAAATTACCCCTTCTGTTGTTGTTGTTAAGTAACGTGGAGTCGGTTCCGACTCATAGTTACCCCACACAGGGTTACTGAGGCTGCAAATCTTTACAGGAGCAGAAAGCCTCATCTTTCTCCCGCGAAACAGCTGGTAGTTTCAAACTGCCGACCTTGAGATTAGCAGTCCAATTTGTAAGCACTACACTACCAGAGCCCCTTTTAGGATCCCAAAAAAAAAGTTGCCATAACTTTCTGAGCTGACCTCTGTGCCTTGAATTTAACTGGCTGAGCAGATCACCTCTCAGAAGGCACTGTCCTGACTGGATCTTTTGTTTGAAGGCCCCCTAACAAGACTAAGACACGTGTTTCACTGAGTGGACTTGGCTGCAGCCATCCACTGATCACAGAGATTCATTTAAGCAAACTTTGTTTGAAATAAACCCATGCACATATAAACTAGAATCCTAGTAGCAATACTTTTTACTTACTCTCTTATGTCATACAGTCTTCAGGGTTTTTCCTCTTTCCCAAGCCCACAGCTCCATGTCCTGTCCTCATCCCACAGGCAGTACTCTAGGAATGAGTCTGGATGGAAGTCACATGCAAACTAGAAAAGGAAGAGCCACAACCTACCACCATGTTCAGAGCTGGCACATTCAGTGAAGAATATATACTTCTCAATCCTCTACCTTCACATAGCATTTCCAGAGGCACTGTGTTTTTAGCAACTTCTAAGAAGAGATTAAAGGAAGTAAGGGGTATGACTTTGGGTACACTGTCTGTTGTATACTATAATTGGAACCTGGCCCTCCCACATAGTGGCCTTAGCTTACTTCACTTAGTTTACGAAAGAGTGAAGGCAGATTGATCTAACTTTCAGGGTCTTTAATGACTTAACTGAGCTTATCATAGCAACATAGAGAGCAGGCACTATGTTTCTAGCCCAGATCAAAGGAATAAATGAAGACAAAACTTACATATTGATATGAAAATTTTATTCACCAAGATTGTAGGTTTCTTCTCACAAGAAAACCCACCAGAGCTAAGCAGGGAAAGTCCTATGAAACAGCATACCCCAGGGAAGGTCAGTCTAGTGTGTGCAGGTGAGGGGAGAGGAGGGTACAGAGGAAGGAACAGCCAGTCACCCATGAGCCGGGGCACTCTCAGCCTAGCAAAAGAAAGAATTCTACAGTTGTCATGAGTGTGAAACTCTGGTAATAGAGGAAAGTGTAAAGGGAATTTTAAAGAAACTTTTTGTGTAATGTTGTTGTTAAGTGCCGTTGAGTCGGTTCCGACCCATAGCGACCCTGTACAGGGTTTCCGAGGGTGTAAATCTTTATGGGAGTAGAAAGCCTCATCTTTCTCCCGGGAGCGGCTGGTAGTTTCGAACCACTGACCTTAAGGTTTGCAGCCCGATTCGTAATATACTATGTGAAATCCATATGCTGAAATCCCTCTTTTGAAAAAACTTAAAATAGCTGGTGCCATGTTTGGCCATGAAGAAGACAAGAAGAAGCCCCTAAAACAGCCCAAGAAGTAGTCCAAAGAAATAGAGAAGGAAGATACAGCTTTCGCGTACATACAAAAAGAAGAACAGAAGATATTCAAGAGGCTAAAAGCAAATATTGTGGGAAAGAACCCCCTTGTCGCAGGTAGAACAAAGAAATCTAGCAAAAACTAAGCTGTTCTTTGTGACCGAGGCAATAATAATCCTGGATTTCATTCTTGTGTAAACATCTGGATTCCCTGTTGTAACATCTGTTGCCAACTATGTTTAGAATGAAATGTTGTCTTGGAACCTGTTTTACATTTTAGAATAACTTTTGCAAAAGAAAAAGAAGCGATCATACAATTGTTCACTTCTTCCGATCTTCTCACTCAGCCATTCCTATCACTATGGTAGTTGTGAGGTCAAAGTAAACCCGGTTCAGATCCTACTAGACTCTGCTTTTCTGTCTACATTATGCAGTTCGAAACTACCAGCTGTCCCATGGGAGAAAGATGAGGTTTTCTGCTCTCATAAAGATTTACAGCCTCGGAAACCCTGTACAGGGTCGCTATGAGTTGGAACCGACTCTACGGCACATAACGACCATGACCATAAAACTGTAGTAGAGTCCTGGTGTGTCACTATAGGATAAGCACTGGACTGCTAATCTAAAGGTTGGTGTTCAAACCCACCAGCCACTTCTTAGAAACCTATACAGGGTCATTATGAGTCAGAACCTACTTGATGGCACTAAACAACAACAATAAAACTACAGTAATGAAATCAGCCCGGTATTAGTATAACAAGGGATATACAGAGCAAAGGAATACAATTGAAAGTCCAGTCAACTAAGGTCAATGGATTTTTGAGAAGAGTGCTAACTACATTCACCAAATGTAGTTAGCACTCTTCTCAAAAATCACTTCAATAAGTGGGGTTGGGAAACACCCAAACGAACGAAACAGGATCCATGCCTCATACCATATACAAAAGTTCAACATGAATTATAGGCCTAAATTAATTAAGTACAAACTTGTTGCAACTAGGTGCCTTGGAGTTTGTCTGTTCTATTTTATCTTGTGAGTCGTTAGACGTGTCCTAATTCTGAAACATGATTTTAATATAATTTAAATATGATTTTGTTGCGGACCGTGTAAGACTGGTCAGAGGTTCAAGGCTCTATAGGCCCGAGTATAACAAATGAAGCCACTTGGCAGTTAATAGCAGATTGTTTTTCATCAAATTGTTTAGTCATATTTATTTAATTCCAAACATGAGCCCTGGATGTCCACAGAGAAATGCAATATTCCCCTAAATTTCTAAGGTCAAGATTTTCCCCCTAGAACCAAGGCAGTAAAACTTC
>NW_006408781.1:2622869-2639669 GCF_000296735.1 Chrysochloris asiatica
GCTGCCTGCAGAGGCCATGATGCCTGTAGTCCCAAGCCTGCCCACCAGTGATGTATCCACCCTGGCTTTGGGGTGCCTCATTGTCTCCCTCCTTCAGTTTGTCTGTGTATTCTTTTGCTATCCCTATCGCCGCTGGATCTCCCCTCCTCGTGACCAAACACTCGTGAACAACACAACTATGTCGAGGTCAGACCCCAGCATGATTGAATTGTTTTTGATTTGAGTTATAAAGCATATACTTGTAAAAAAAATTAAACGGTCTCTCTCCCTACAACCTGCTCAGTCATACTTCCTGGAGTTATTGTTGTTAGGGTCCAACTCATAACCACCCTATGCACAACAGAATGGCACACTACCCAGTCCTGCGCAATACCCACAATGTTGTTACATTTCAGCTCGTTATTGCTACCACTATGTGAATTCATCTTATTGAAGGGCTTCCACTTTATTGCTGACCCTCTACTTTACCAAACATGATGTCCTTCTCCAGAGACTAATCCTTCCTGACAACATGCCCAAAGTACAAGAGACAAAGTCTCACCGTCTTCATTTCTTCGAACACAGATCTATTTGCTTTTCTGGTAGTCCATGGTACACATTTCATTATTCTTGGCCAAACCATAATTCAAATACATTGGTTCTTCTATGATCTTCCTTATTATTGTCCAACTTTCACATATGTATGAGGTGATTAAAAATAGCATGGCTTAAGTCAGGAACACCTTTGTCCTCAAAGTGACATCTTTGCTCTTTAACACTTTAAAGAGGTCTTTTGCAACAGATTTGTCAATGCAATGTGTCTTGAACAACTTAAAATATTATCTTCATTTATCATGATGTCATTTATTGGTACTGTTGTGTGGATTTTCATTTTCTTTACTTTGAGGTGCAATCCATACTGAAGGCTTTGATCTTTATCAAGTCCTCTTCACTTTCCACAAGCAAGGCTGTTTCATCTGCATATAGCAGCTTGCTAATGAGTCTTCCTCCAATCCTAATGCTATGTTCTTCTTCATATAATACAGCTTCTCAGATTATTTGTTCATTATACAGATTGAATAAGTATGGTGATAGGGTACAACCCTGACACAGAACATTCAGTATCCCCTTGTTCTGTTCTAACAACTGTTTCTTAGTCTATGTACAGATTGATGCCTCATGAGCACAATTGTTGTTGTTTTTAGGTGCCATCGAGTCGGTACTGACTTTGTTGGTTCTTTTGGCAGCCCATGGCACTTTCAATATTCTCCTCCAACACCATAACTCAAAAGCATCAATTCTTCTACAGTCTTCCTTATTCACTGTCCAGCTTTCGCATGCATATGAGGTTATTGAAAATACCATGGCTTGGGTCAGGCGCACCTTAGTCCTCAAGCTGACATCTTTGCTCTTCAACACTTTAAAAAGGTCTTGTGCAGCAGATTTGCCTAATACAATACATCATTTGATTTCTTGACTGCTGCTTCCATGAGTGTTGATAGTTGATCCAAGAAGAATGAAGTCCTTGACAACTTTAATCTTTTCTCCATTGATAAGAATGTAATTTATTTATTTATTTATTGGTCCACAATTAAGTGTTCTGAAATGCCAATTCTTCACAATGTTATCTATAATGTGTTATGATTCAATACCATCAATTATTGATCATATGTTACTTCTTGAAATGGTAGGACATAGATTGATTCTTTTTGGTACAGTATCTGTGTATCTGGTTTCAGAAGCCCAGTCACTATACATTGAAACAAGAGTAAAACAAAAGAAATATTAAGCATGTTGTTATTTGGTTCCAACTCATAGCAACCCTGTACAGGGCTTCCAAGGCACTTAACAACTCAATGGCACTTAACAACAACAACAATAAGGGCACTAGGAAACATTTCAGATAAAAAAGAAACACAGAATGTCACTAGTCTATGAATTGTCTGTCACAAAAGGTACCATTAAAGATATATCAAACACTATTGTGGCATTATACTGAGATAGCAGCTAAGATTCTTAAATCGGTTCTAACAGCTAAAAGTACTTGTCATCAAATTACCCTTGAACATCACTGAGGAATGCACCATGTTGGAGACATACTATCTCTCAGTCAAGTAAAACACATTCAGATTTTCCTTCAAAGTTGAAACAGATGATTATATCTTTGGTTGAAACCAGAGATGGTACCTAGCTATCTTCTGGTTAGAATCTATGTTATAACAATATGTTAAAACCAATCAATATTAGAATCACATTCTGGGTTCATGCAATGAGCAGTACATGGATACTAAGACAACCAAGGGAACAACAGGTTCATTTTATATCATCTCCTGCATGGCCCAGGGCAAATACGTATAGTTGAATGTAGAGCAAAATTATCTGACTGTATTTGTTTAAGTCAAACCTATATTTGATAGGTTTTTATACAGATTGGGGAAATGGCAAAGACATCTCAAAGTGATGAAACTGACTCTAGAACTAAACAACTGGTTTCATTCACTCTAAACTTGTTTGAATATTTAGTTTTCCCAGCAAATATATTTGACAGGAAATCCAAAAGACACCATTTTTATCTTACATCCAAAATTTATTGTAAATGTGGGGGAAGGAGACACTGCCTGCAGAGTAGACACTAACCCAGAAGAGTTTAACTTAAAAAAATATCTAAGAAAAGCCACAGTCTTTTTTCCACTGACTTAACAGATAGTTGTGACCAAATGGATGCCAGAAATGACATGGTAACAAACATAAACCGTGCTTTAAAAAGCTGAGAAGCTAGAGAAGAACATTTCCCAGCTCCAGAGTTAAGAGAATGCAATTCATCCAAAGGATGCTAGAATAAGGAGAAGTAGCATGTTGTTGTTAAGTGCCATCCAATTGGTTCTGACTCATAACAACCCTGTATAGGGTTTCCAAGGAGTGGCTGGAGAATTTGAATGGCCAACCTTATAGTTAACAATCCAGTGCTTATCCTACAGCACCATACGTATAAAAATGACTACTTTAAATGGCTTACAAAGCATTGAAAGTCCAAAAAAATCCATCTGGAAGCTGAGTAGCCTTTTTCTAAGACAACCCTTTTGGTGGATTCGTGTATCTATATCTGTACTTGTATTGGTAGAAGTTGTTTGTGATCTGTTTTTGAATTCTCTATAATCTTCATTCTCTATCCTGCCATCAGTTCAAACAGACTATCCTTTTTCTTTCCCTGTGGGTCAGAGAAAAACAAGTAGAGCAACGATAGAAGTGTGGCATTGAGAAGGAAGGGGAAGCAGAAGTCAGATCCAAGGAGGTAAACAGAGATGAAAGCTGCAGTCAAAGAGGCTAAACTGGGAAATAGCAGTTCAAACAAATATTGAGTGGGTGTCTAGTATGTGTAAGCATTCTGTTGAGCATTTCTCATGTTGCTGTTGTTGTTGTTAGCTGCCACTGAGTTGTTTGTCCCCCAACTTGTATACAGAAGCATGCACTTCCCAGTCCTACACCATCCCTGTTACAGATTAGACCTTGAGGTATAATTTTCTGAAGTAAATCACCAGGTCTTTCTTCCTACTCTGTCTTAGTCTGGACATGCCATTGAATCTATTCAGTATCATGGCTATATGCAAGCCTCCACTGACAGACAGGTGGTGCCTTTGCATTAGCCTAGAATCAAACCAAGGTCTCCCACATGGAAGGTGAGAATTCTACCACAGAACCACCACTTTCCTCATTTCTGATGTTAATCTGTCTTAAAAGGGGTTTGTTTCCAGTACCTTTTTTATAGAGGCTTACAGCTTCCTAGGGTGAGTAAGCATAGAGTTTTCCTTATGGAGGTTCACACCACTTACTCCAACTTTACACAGTCAGAGGCTCTCATCTCAGCAATGAAAAGGAGAGAAGTATTCGGCACCAGCTGTGGGCCAGGCGAATTGCCTCAGATATGGTCAGCTTCCAAAATCAAAGCAGGGACTGAGTTCACGCAGTGTTCAGTGGTAAAACAACACTTCATTTTCATTGCAAATCCCTAAAGGGACATTTTTAGAACAGTAATTTGAGAATGCTTGGATTATTCACTAGACCTAAAAGAGGAAGCCAATGAGGGTAATTTATAGTATTACATGAGATTTTCAAATTCAGAGATTGAGAACAGAGTCTAGAAGATTTTAATGCAAGCTAAAATAAAACAAGAGTTGTATGCAGTGAGGTTGATTGAGGATCCATTTCATTTTCTGATGGGACAAAGATGACTGCAGTCCAGTTTTTTAAAATCTCAAAGAGATTTTATTCTGCCTATGGTTAAGCAAACAAAGAAAATGTTGCAAAGCCACAGAGTTTATCTTTTCCTTTATCTTGTAAAAATGTGCTCATCAGTTACAATGCAGATTTAGGCAATCAGGGAAAAATATCATAGATAAGAAAATCACAACCACTATTTTCAGAAAGCGTAGTGGTAGCATAGTGGTTACAAGTTGGGCTGCTAACTTCAAGGACAGCAGTTTGAAACTACCAGTCATTCTGCAGTAGAAAGATGAGGCTTTCTTCTCCCATAAAGATTTACAGCCTGAGAAACCTTACGCAGGGTCACAATGAGTCGGAACAGACACCACCATTTTCAGAAAGGTATCCTCAAGACTGAAATAACTTGTTCTCCTTGATATTGTTTATTGGTCAGTAACAACTGTCTCTCTTTTTTCCATCAAAAGCTGTATCTTTTTTTTTTTTAAAAAAAGGATCAGCAAGCACCATCAATCTAATGCCTTTCTGAACTTGTTCTACGTGAGGCAAAGCTGAAAGAAAATTGATAATCAAAAAACACCCAGACCAGGCCTCCAAGCAGGAAGAGACTAAAAACAAAAATAACTCCTTTCTCACATTAATGAATGTTTTTTCTCAAGGACAGCTCACTCAAAATCTTGTTATTTATCTTATTAAATGAAGCAATGTTATTGCTATTGTTAAGTGCCATCAAGTCGGTTCCAACTCATAGCAAACCTCTGTAGATGAGCTTGAACCACTGACCTTGAAGTTCAAACTGACTTTGTCATCCAGCGCATTAACTTACTGCAGCGCCACACCAGGACTCCAAAATGAAGCAATAAGCCATGCTAAAAACATAAAGGGAAGTAAGAAATAACTTATCATTAATAATATTCCATTTTGTTTAGTCTGATTAGAAAGAATAGCTTTGAAGGGTACAAACAATAAGCAATATAGGACGGCTGATTGGCTCATTCTAATTCAGAGTTTATTAGTCATCTGATCACAGCAGAAGAAAAAGGTATTGTACAGACCAGTCCAAAAACTTATGGTACAGAGTTTGAAGTGAAGAGCAAGAGAGATACTGGGTAAAAGATGACAGGATTTGTATCTTTACATGAGGATTTGCACTGAAATGACAAATGCAATATAAAAACAGAGGAAAGTATGCACCAAAACTAGATACTAGGAAGGGTGCATTCACTGTCAGAAACACAGAAGAATTTCTGGTGGATGTACTGCAGAAATACAGAGGTGGATCCCAACTCACCCACTACCATCACACCCCCCACACATACAGTTCCTTCCCAAACATATATACAGAAGGAAGTGGAGAAGACCCTAAAGAATGCCACTAACATTACCTGTACATGGAAGACAAGGGCAAGGGCTGGCCAAAGGGTGAGCAGTAACATGAAGTACATTGTGGGCTTACCCTTAGCAAGTAAAAGGCAGACCAGCTGATTAGAGTTCCTGGCAGAGGTGATCCAAGTGCAAAAAATCATTTCTCCAGAAATAAATTTGCCACTATGACAGTTTAAAATCCCATTTCTTCGTCATTCTTACAGCCCCATTCCCACAGGTAATGGATCTCTGATGCAGCAATGTAGATTTATATTCAATATAAATGTTTCCTTTTCCATCATTTGGACCTGAAGGATTTGTGCAGTCCCCCTCTTATGAATTTTTTATAGATCCCACTATGAAAAAGACTTACTTCTTTGTAACATACATCTTTGTAACATAAAATACACCTTTGTCTATAGGGGTGAAAAAAAACCATAAGAATCCTTCCAGCCAACCTCCATCAATTAACCATCCATTTCACCAATGCACTTTACCTCCTCCAAAATCCATAATGACTGGTGCCACGCAAGTTTCATAGCAGCCTAACCAGTAATCAGTTTCTGTTCATTTGACTCTGGCTCAAAGCAACGCATGTGTATCAGACAAGAACTATGCTTGAATATTCAACAGCTACTTTTTTTCAGAAGTTGATTGCCAGGCCTTTTTTCCAAGGTGTCTCTAGGTGAACTTGAACCTCCAATCTTTTTGTTAGCATAAGTCCATTGGCCATTGCATTATCCACAGTCTCCATATTGTGGGCCTAATAAGGGTTAACTACAGGATATTATACATAAAGACCAATGACTTATTCATTGCAAATACTTTTTATAACAATATAAAAGGTAACTATACACATGGATCTCACCTGATGGAACATGCAGGACTCAAATTGAATGCATCTGTGGGAAGAGACAGCGGAAACATTCAATATCATCAGCCAAAACAGTGGCCAGCTGAGGAACAAACCACCAATTGTTCATTTTCAAGTTTAGGCTGAAGCTAAAGAATTAAAACAAGTCTATGAGAACCAAAATAATGACCTTGAACATATTTCATCAGATTTAGAGACCATCTCAAAAAAAGAAGTGATGCATTAGACACTGATGTCTGAAGACCAGTGGGAAGACATCAAGAACATCATACAGGAAGAAAGTCTAAAGTCACTTAAAAGACAGGAAATAAAGAAAATAACAGAATGGATATCAAAAGAGACTCTGAAACTTGCTCTCCAGCATACAGATGTTAAAGTGAATGGAAGAAATGAGGAAGTAAAAAAGTACAACAGAAAATTTCTAAAGGCAGCTGTAGAAGACAAAGTCAAGTATTATAATGAAATGTGCAAAGACCTGGAGTTAGCAAACCAAAAGCAAAGAACACAGCATTACTCAAGCTGAAAGAACTGAAGAAAAAATCCAAGCTTTAACTGGAAATACTGATTCCATGGGTAAAATACTGAATGGTGCAGAAAGCATTAAAAGGAGATGGAAGAAATACTTGGAGTACCAAAAAGAAATGGTCGGTGTTCAACCATTTCAAGAGGTAGCATACAACCATGAACTGATGATACTGAAGGAAGAAGTCCAAGCTGCACTGAAGGCATTGGTGAAAAACAAGACTTGGAGGCACTCACTCATCTCTGCCGGGAAATTTAGAAGCCCATTCATTGGAAGAAATCCATATTTGTGCATATTCCAAAGAGAGATTACCCAACAGAATGTGGAAATCGTCGCACAATATCATTAATATCACATGCGAGAAAATTTTTGCTGAAGAAAATTCAAAAACAGCTGCAAAATATATAGACAGGGAAATGTCAGAAACTTATGCCAGTTTTAAAAGAGGATGTGGAAATAGGGATATAATTAATGACATTATATGGACCTTGGCTAAAAGTAAAGAATAGTAAAAAGATGTTCATTTGTGCTTTATTGACTATGCAATGGCTTTCAACTGTGTGGATCATGACAAACTATGGATAATATTGGGAAGAATGGGTTATTCCAGAACACTTAATTGTGATCATGAGGAACCTGTACATAGACCAAGATACAGTCGTGCACACAGAACAATGGGATACTGAATGGTTTAAAATCAGGAAAGGTTTGTGCCAGGACTGTATTCTTTCACCATATTTATTCGTTCTGTATTCTGAGTAAATAATCTGAGAAACTAGATTATATGAAGAAGAAGAATGTGGCATAAGATTGGAGGAAGGCTCGTTATCAACCTGTGATATGTAGATGATGTAATCTTGCTTGCTACAGTACCTACAGTACCCTGGTGACCAGAGATGTGACCATCCCCCACTCTCATTCACCCCCAATATAGTTCCTGCTGTCCTAGTGGTTGGAGTAGTATGGTTGTGAGTGGAGCATTGCAAGCTGCGTCATTGTGAATTGGGTGATAACTGTGACACTCTTAGCACTTAGATTCAGGTGAAGTCTGCTCCAGACCTGCAGAGCTGGTCCTGGCCAGCCCTGGACTAACTGAAAATTTTGTGGTCAGTTGTCTCACCGTGGATGCCCTATAGATATTAAAGACCCTGATCCCAGCTGCTTTGGGACCTGCATGGACTACCTCTGGATAGGGTGTCCTGGACATAGACAACACCTATAGGAACTCTACCTAGGACGAGGAACACTACTACCATCTCATCCCTCCTTCACCCACACTGTGAGCTCCTTGAATAGCAGAAGCCTCATTGAGTTTTCTCCTTTCTGGCTCCAACCCATGACCTGATGATTTCCTTTTATTGTTATTATTTCTTCTTTCTCCTCCTTCATCTTCCCTCTCCCACTGCTTGTTTTTATTTATCCTTTCTATCTCTGCTTTTGTTTTTTCTTGTTTCTACTTTCCTCTTCTTTTTGTTTTTCTCTTGATTTTTCTTTACTACTCTGGTTTTTTTCTCTTTTCTTCCATTTCCCTAATTGTGTTTAGTGCTTTTTCTTTCTTTTTATTTTCCCTTCCATGGTTTTATTTTCCTTTTCCTCTTTTCTTTTTGGTTATTCTTTTTTTTTCTTGTTGCTGTCTGGTTTGTTTGCTTTTTAAATTCTGTTATCCCCTTCATTGTTTTATTTTTTTCACTGCTGTCTGCTTATTGTTTTTCTCTCTTGCATGTGTCTGTATGTTTTCTCTTCTTGTCTCACCTAACAAGAGACAGCAAGTGCCCATACAACCCAACTTCAACCATAGAGTCTGTGACACCACCCACAAGGTAAGACTCAATACTAGCTGCTACAACATCTGATCAGAGATTGACAGCAACCAACACTAGTCAATGCCACCCTAAGCTGAATGAACAGTGAATGGAGAACTGTGCACATGCTTCCATTCTATAGTCACACCCACCAAGAGCAGTTGGTGATTGCTTAGAACACACCAACATACAACCACCAATTAAATACAATGACAACACAATGGCTCTGAGACAACAGACTATTTCAGTTTACATAAAGAAACAAGATGGAATGGCTCAAATCAGTGACCAAGATGCAGAATCAGAAAAGTTTTCTTTGGAAATAAAGGCATTGGAACTACCTGAAAAAGAATTCAAAAGAATGATATGCAAGTACCTTCAATGGATTGAGAGAAAAGGGAATACAAAAAACTTTGGAAGAATTCAGGAAAAACTACAGGAACAAACAGAAAAAAAAGAGAGATAACACTGGAAGCAATATAAAACCTGAAAATAGAAATCCAGAAGACTAAGACTTCAGAAATGGATAACATTTTGAAAGGACCAAGGAGTTGAATTGAAACAATGGAAGCCCAAATTAGTTAGCTTAATGATAAATATGTCTCTAAGAGTTAACAGAATGTGACAGCATGGGCAATAAAACAGGATCCTTACACATGAAGACAAAGATAGAATAAAAATCAAATGACAGGAGATAAATTAAGCTAACAGCAATGAAAAATGAGCAAAAGTGGCAATATTCATTTCTGATAAAATAGAGAGTTAGGCAAAAACCAGCATAAGAGACAGAGAAGGACATTATATCATTATTAAAGGGTTATTGAACAAAAGGACATAATGATTATAAACACTGTTGTTGTTAAGTGCTATCGCGTTAGTTCTAACTCACAGCAACCCTGGATAGGATTTCCAAGGCTTTATATCTTCATGGGAGCAGAAAGTCTAATCTTTCTCCTGTAGAGTGATGGGCAGGCTTGAACCATGGAACTTTTGGTTTTCAGTCCAGTGCTTATTGTATGGTACCACTGTGGGCACCATAATAAAATTTTATTTCTTTATTATTTATTATGCTCCCCAAAACAGAGGCTCAACATACATAAATCAAATTCTAAGAGAATTAAAGAAATAAATAGATCACCCTACAATAAACATATGTTGTTGTTGTTGTTAAATGCCGTCAAGTCTGTTCCAACCCATAGTGACCCTGTATAGGATTTCCAAATAATGCTGGTGAGCTTGAACTGTTGACCTTGCAGTTCAGCACCACACCAGGACTCCATAATAACAGTAGGAGATTATAATATACCACTTTCAATAAGGGAAAGAACAACTAGAAACTCAACAAAGATGAAGCAGAACTAAACAATCCAATTAACCAACTTGACCTCGTAGACAAACAGAGCACTCAGTCCAATCTCAACACAATACACATTCTTTTCCAATGCACATGGAACATTTTCTAGAATATGTTAGGCCATATGTTAGGCCACAAAGCAACTCTCAGTAAATCTTAAAACATCGAATACTCCAAAGCATTGTCTCAGATCACAATGCTATAAAATTAGAAACCAGCAATTGGAGGATAAAAGGAAAAAATCAAATACATGGAAACTTAATAACGCCTGCTTAAAAGCTGCTAGAAGAGATATGAAATGAAAATTTTAAATCCCTTGAATCAAATGAAAATAAAAGCATAACAAACTGTTGGGACACAGCAAAAACAGTGCTAGGAGGCAATTTGTAGCAATAAATTCACACACCCAAAAAAGCATGATGAACCAAAATCAACATCTTAGCCCAACATTTTCAACAATTAGAAAAAGAGCAACAAAGTAAGTCCACTGCTACCAGAAGAAAATAAATTATAAAGATTAGAGCAGAAATAAATGAAAAAGGAAACAGAAAAACAATAGATCGAATCAACAAAACACGTAGTTAGTTCTTTGAAAGGATTAATAACATCAACAAATGCCAGGGACCAGCCTCGACAAATTATTAGGAGGCTCTCGAAGGGGGATGTGGAGTTGGTAAAATGAATTACACGGAGTCACTGGGTCGTTGTGAGTCTTAGATGTTTACTTTCAGATGTTGCTCTTTTTTACTTAATTTTTTCAGCTATTTATATACCGTTACAATACACAATGACTTCATAGTAATCAATTCCTTTAAACTATAATCTATTTCGTGATTACATTTTCTTTTGATTCCTGAGCCTTCAAATTACATCAAAGAACATCAAGAACATCAAATATTTTCTTTGATCTTTTCATATCTTGCTTCCTCGTACTCCCTAGCTACCTTGTTAACATCTGTAAGGGCTTTTTTTGTTGTTGTTATTCTCTAATCCTTCCTAAAATGTCAAGTTAACCTTCAAACAAAGTTCTAAATCTTAACTCTTATTTCTACTCTCGCCTGTTATTTTCTACAGATTCATTAGTCACAATTCATAATCAAAACATTATTTTTTCATAACTGGTCATACATATCAGTTACTCATAATAGATTTAACAATAAAAACAAGAACGTAATAGTACCTAAAGTTTTATAGTTAAAAATAAATGGAACAGCTCTTCCTTCTTTCTCTTCTCCCTTCCGCCTCCTACCTTCTCTCTCCAACAGAGGTTATCTTCCTCACCCTGAATAAAGGTCTCTAGATGGGCCATTTGAAGTGAGGTGTGGTTGATAAGCGGTGCTGGGGTTGTTTTTTCCCTTTCATTGGTGTCAGAAGTGGGATAGTTGAGGCCCCCGATTTAACATCGGAAGGCCCAGGACCCCAATTCTTCCGGTGCCCTAACCTGCTCATTTCAACATGCCCTCCCAGCACCCGCGATCATCTTCCCTGATGCCTTCTCAGCATCCATCACCGGCAGGAGTCAATTCTTCAGCCCTCTGGCTCGGTTCCGAAGACCTAGAACTGCGGGCCTAAGCCCAGTCCAGTTGCTGACCTGGTTCCATCACTTCTTGGTATCCCATTGAAGAGCCCAATGGCTACTGACAACACTGCCAACAACGACAAAGACATCGCCGACCATGGTCCAAGCCCAAAGACCAAAGACAGCCTCATCGCCCCAATGCCAGCAGGAAGTAGCTACAGAAAAATGACCTTCGTCCCTTCTCCCACGGGCATGGATCATAGAGGCGGCCATTCATTTTTCTTATTTAACCACAGAGGGGGAAATGTTACAATGTTACAATACCTTCCAGTTCTTCCCTCTCCCTTCCCTCCAACTCCATTTTGTCTGTTTCCCCGCCCTAAGCTACAAGGCATGTAGTTTAAAGGACAACGTGGCTTTTGATAGATCAGAGCTAAATCACCCCAGCAATGACCACTCCCTTCCTGTTGAACCTATATAAATCCCCTCCCTTTCTGTTGATGCTCTCTTCCTTCTTTCTCTCCTCCCTTCTGCCTCCTGCCTTCTCTCTCCGGCAGAGGTTATCTTCCTCACCCTGAATAAAGGTCTCTAGATGGGCCAAAAAATAAAAAATAAAAATAAATGGAACAGCTTCCCCACACTAATAATACATCTAAAAACATCTAGTTAAATTTCTACTTATAGTCTTATATGTTCCCACAGCCCTTAATTGCGTCTTAGCTATTTTCTAGAGGTCTTAATGTCCCTAACTGAAACTACACAGAATGTTGATTGTAATCTTAAACTTGAACTGGCAATACTTTGGCTGGTGCGATTTTTCCTAGTGGTGAAACTTATTGTTAATGTAAAAAGCAATTTTTATAACTACACATAATTGAATATGGTGTGAAAGTACCTAAATGTAATTTTTAATCCCTAAATATGATTATAGAAAAGCATATGATTATAGAAAAGTCTACTAAAAAACTTTCATAATAAAATCAAGAAAAAATCAAAATGAGCCATTCATAAGAGGAGAAACCAGAATTGCAGGGTCCTCGCATGAGAATTCTCCTCGGAGCCTTGCCTTCCTAGAAGAGACTCATTGTGGCCTTGCTTAACAATGAGTCCTTCATGCATAGGGTCCCCCACCATTCAGCTCCTTGATGGCATGGCCTCTGCCAAACAAACCAGTGGCAAATCTAACAGACAAAACAAGTGAAAATTATCTGAGTGACAGCAGATAATATAAAAAGAATAATAACAGAATCCTATGAAGAATTGTACTCCAGCAAATTTGAAAATCTAGAAGAAATAGACAAATTTCTAGAAACACATTACTTACCTAAACTAACACAGATTGAAGCAAAAAACTTGAACAGGTCTATAGTAAAAGAAGAAATTGATTCAGTCACTAAGAAACTGTCAACAAAAATGTCCAGGTCCACTAGGTGTTAGTGGTGAATTCTACCAAACAGTCAGAGAACAGTTTATACCATTCTACTCAAACTATTCCAGAACATAGAAATACATGGAAAATGCCTGAATTCATTTTATGAAGTGATAATTACGCTGCTCCACAGGAGAAAGATGAGGCTTTCTGCTCCTGTAAAGATTTATAGCCTCAGAAACCCTGTTCAGGGTTGCTATGGGTTGGAACTGACTCGACGGCACTTAACGACAAAAACAACAATTATGCTGATAGAGAAGCCATGAGATTTTGCTAAAAGAGACAATTATAGACCAACATCCCTCATGAGGAGCACAGGCCAATGCTCTATAGGTTAAGCTCTGGACTACAAACTACAAGGTGGGCAATTTGATCTCACCAGACACTGCACAAGAGAAAGATGAGGTTTCTACTCCTGCAAAGAATTACAGCCTCAGAGCGCCTACAGAAACAGAGTCGATATGAGTAAGAAACAACTCAATGGCACTTAACAACAACATTCCTCAAGAACATAGATGCAAAAATACTCAACAAAATCCCAGCCAATAGAATCCAACAGCATATCAAAAAAATAATACAGCATGACCAAATATGATTCATATCAGATGTGAAAGGATGGTTCAATATTAGAAAGCAATCAACATAATCCAACATATAAATAAAACAAAGAAAAAGAACCACTTGATCATATTGATGGGTGCTGAAAAAAGCATTTGGCAAACTTCAACACCCATTCCTGATTTAAAAAAAAAAAAAAAAAAAAACTCAACAAAATAGCAATAGAAGGGAAATTCCTTAATGTAATTAAGAGCATATATACAAGGGCATATATACAAAGCCAGGAGTCCTGATGTGGCGCTTTGGGTTAATGTGCTAGACTGCAAGGTCAGTTTGAACTGAAAGGTCGGTGGTTCAAGCTCACCAGCCACTCTTTGGAAATCCTATACAGGGTCATTATGTATCAGAACCACTTTGACGGCAGTTAACAACAACAACATACAAACCAATGGCCAACATTTCTCTCAACTGACAGAAACTGAAAGTATTCCCCTTGTGACCAGGAACCAGATGCCCATTACCACCACTCTAGTGTGGCACTGTAGGATAAGCACTCAACTGCAATGTTGGTTTGAACTGCAGGGTCTGTAATTCAAACTCACTAGCTGCTCCTCAGAAACCCTATCCAGGGTCACTATAAGTCAGAAATGACTCAACAGCACTCAACAACAACAGCAATTTATTATGGTGCTGGAAATCTTAGCCAGAGCTCTAAGACAAGAAAGGGAAACAAAAGACATCCAAATTGGCAAAAAAAAAAAAAAAGTAAAACTCTATTTGCAGTTGATACGATCTTGTACATAGACAATCTCAAAGATTCAGCAAGAAAATTATTGGAATTCATTGAAAGATTCATCAAAGTGACAGGGTACCAGATCAACATACAAAAATCAGTTGGATTCCTTATACTAATAAAACTCTGAAAAGGAAAACAATAACATTTATAATAGCTACCCAAAAGATGAAATATTTAGGAATAAATTTAGCCAGATAAACAAAAGACCTATACAAAGAAAACTATAAAATACTGCTATAGGAAACCAAAAATGAACTATAAAAATGGAAAACATATCAGGCTTATAGAGAGGAAGACAACATTTGAAAATGCTGACACTACCTAAATTGATCTATAGATATAATGCAATCCCAATCCACATTCCAACATCGTTCTTTAAAAAGATGGAAAAACTAATCACTAACCTTTTACGGAAAGGAAAGAGATGCCAAATAAGCAAAGCATTACAAAAGAAGAACAAGGGGGGAGAGTTTTCACTTCCAGGTCTCCAAACCTACTACATAGTCTCAGTATTAAAAACAACCTGATACTGGCACATACACGAATGGAACAGAATTGAGAACTCAGAAGTAAATCATCCAACTACAGTAAGATGATCTTTGACAAAGGGCCAAACCACATCAAAAGGGGAAGATGTAGTCTCTTTAACAAATTGTGCTGGCAAACTAGATATCCATTTGTGGAAGAATGAAACAAGATCCAAATTTCACACCTATATATATATAAACAAATTAAATTTGGAGTAAAGACCTAGAACTAGAAAGATCATCCATGAAAAACATAAGGACAAATTTAGGGGCTCTTATACATAGCATAAATAAATTATCAAACATAACCAACAGCAGAAACAAACAAACACGAGAAGACAAAATAAATGACTGGGACCTCCTAAAAATTAGGCACCTATATGCATCAAAAGATTTCACTAAAAGAGTAAAATGAGAGCCCATAGACTAGAAAATATTTTATCAATTACATATTAGACAAGGGGCTAATATCTAAAATATATAGAAAACTTAAAAACCGCTAAAAAAAAAAAAGACAAATAATCCAATTAAAAAATGGGCAGAGGACATGGACACTTCACCAAAGACATTCAGGCAGTCAACAAACAAAAAAAAATGCTTGTGATTATTAGCCATTTGTTGTTGTTGTTAGGTTCCATCGAGTCACTACCGATTCACGGCAACCTTATGCACAGCAGAATGAAACACTGCCCGATCCTGGGCCAACCTTACTACTGTTGCCACACTTGAGTCCATCGATGTTGCCAGCTGGCCAATCCATCTCGTGGGGGATCTTCCTCTTTTTCTCTGACCGCCCACCTTTCCAACATGATATCCTTCTCCAGTGACTGGTCCCTGCTGACATGTCCAAAGCATGAGAGACATAGTTTGGCCATCTTGACTTCCAAGAAGCACTCTGGCTTCACTTCTTACAAAACAGATCAATTGGTTCTTCTGGCAGCCCATGGCACTTTCAATATTCTCCTCCAACACCATACTCACATGCATCAATTCTTCTACAGTCTTTCGTATTTACTGTCCAGCTTTCACATGCATAAGAGGTCACTGAAAATACCATGGCTTAGGTCAGGTGCACCTTGGTCTTCAAGCTGACATCTTTGCTCTTCAACACTTTAAAAAGATCTTGTGCAACAGATTTGCCTAATGCAATACATAGTCTGATTTCTTGACTACTGCTTTCGTGAGTGTTGATAGTTGATCCAAGAAAAATGAAGTCCTTAACAACTTCAATCTTTTCTCCACTGATGAGAATGTTGTTTATTGGTCCAGTGAGGGTTTTTGTTTTCTTTACATTGAGATGTAATCCATATCGAAGACTATGCTCTTTGATCTTCATCAGTTTCACTCTTCACTTTCAGCAAGCAAGGTTGTTTCATCTGCATATCACAGCTTGCAATTCCTCCAATCTTGTGTTTCTTCATAGAACCCAGCTTCTCGGATTGTTTGCTCAGCATACAGGTAGAATAAGTATAATGAAAGAATGTAACCCTGTCACACACCTTTATTAATTTGAAACTATTCAGTAGTCCCATGTTCTCTTCGTACAACTGCCTCTTGGTCCATGTAGATTCCTCATGAGCACAGTTAAGTGTTTATGAATAATCATACTTCACAATGTTGTCCATAGCTTGTCATGATCCTCACAATCAAAAGCCTTTGCTTAGTCAATAAAACACAGGTAAACATCTTTCTGACATTCTCTGCTTTCAGCCAAGATCCATCGGACATCAGCAATGATATCCTTCATTCCATGGCCTCTTCTGAATCTAGATTGAACCTCTGGAAGTCCTCTGTCAATGTATGCTTGCAGTCATTTCTGTATTACCTTTGGTAAAACTTTACTCACATGGGATATC
>NW_006408781.1:2640769-2651306 GCF_000296735.1 Chrysochloris asiatica
ATCTTGATTGCATGTTTGATCAATTTCAGATTGAAGAAGTTGGTAGAATTCTTCTATTTCATCCTCACTGGCTTTAGTGATTGGTGCATAAATTTGAATAATAGTGGTATTAACTGGTCTTCCCTGTAGGCACATGGATATTATCCTATCACAGCCAGCCAGCCTTGTACCTCATGATTGATCCAGATATGTTCTTTTTGGCAATCAATGCAATACCATTCCTCTTCAATTTGCCACTTCCAGCATAGTATACCATGTGGTTGTCAGATTCAAAATGGCCAATACCAGTCCATTTCAGCTCACTAATGCCTAAGATATAGACGTTTATGCGTTCCATTTCATTTTTGACAACTTCGAATTTTCCCAGATTCATACTTCATACATTGCATGTTCTGATTTTCAATGAATGTTTATAGCTATTTCTCTTCATTTTGAGTTGTGCCCCATCAGCAAATGAAGGTCCCATGGGCTTCTCTCCCATGGGCTTTACTCCATTCGTGTCATCACGTTCAACTCTACTTTGAGGAGGCAACTCTTCCACAGGTGCATTTTGAGTGCCTTCCATCCTGAGGGGCTCATTTTCCAGCACTATAGCTGACAGTGTTTCTCTGCTATTCATAAGGTTTTCAATGACTAAATATTTGGAAGTAGTTCATCACTCCTTCTCCCTAGTCTGTCTTCATCTGGAAGCTCATCTGAAACTTATCCACCATAGGTGACCCTGCTGGTATTTAAAATACCAGTGGAATAGCTTTCAGAATCACAGCAATTCATAAGCCTCCACAGTACAACAAACTGACAGACTAGAAATGCAAATCAAAACAACAATGGTATATTATTTCATGCCAGTGTAAATAACCAAGTTTTAAAAAAATAAACAGAAAACAACAAATGCTGATGAGGGTATAGAGAGACTGAGACCCTCCTACACTGTTGGTTTGAAATGTAAAATGGTACAGTCACTGTGGATAATGGTATGGCACTTCCTCCAAAAGTAGGAAATAGAAATACTGTAGTATGACCCAGCAACCCTTCTACTTGGTATCTACCCTGAAGAAATAAGAGCCATGACACAGATGGATTTTTGTGTCATGTTTATTGCCCCATTATTCATAATAGCAAAAAGATAGAACTAGCCTAAATGTCTAGCAATGGATAAACAAGTTTTGGTGCATACATACACACAAAGGAATACTATGCAAAGTTGAAGAATAACGATAAATCTTCAAAACACTTTGTAACATGGATGATCCTGGAAAACATTATGGGTTTACTGATCAGAAAGAGACCGGAGGAACCTGAGACTATGTCCTTGCTTATCCTTTAGGACTGGAACTGAACTTACCCCCATGGCTCTATTTTCAGCCACGCAGTAGATAGGTATGTAGAAGGATCAACAATACTAATAAGATATGCTCAATTGGAATGAGATTTTTAAAATCAGTATTTACATAAGAATAAAGTTCAGAAGAGTTGGGGAGGAGGGTGACATGGAAACAAGAATCGCAGGGAGGAAGTGGGATAACTGATGTCTTATGGAAGGAATTGTAATCATGCAAATGAAATACAGTGCATGATTTACAAGATGTAAAACTGATGATCTGCTCTGTAAACCTTCGCTCAATTCACAATTTTAAAAAAAGATTAATTTGTTTTCAATTAGTAGGATATGTTTTAAATTTTTTAAAAATAAAAAGGAGGAAAAACTATAACGGGAAGATTCAGAAGGCTATTTCATCCATGAATGATCTAACCAGGGTCATGGTAATGCAAATGGAAAAGAAGAAAAAATATGATATAAATGGCAGCACAAAGGAAATATAGTGGTGGGGGGTTAATTGTTAATTTGATATGGGAAGAGATTAAAGAAAAGAAAACATCAAAGCTTTTCGCATGGGAACTAGAAAATTAGTGGTATCAAGAGAAATAGGAAGGCCATAAAGAGAAGATGATTGTTAGGTAAAAATGATCATTCCCAAGTTCAAGGTGACAAGAGAAGATCAAAATGGGAAAGTCCAGTAAGCATCTGAAGATTCAAGGAAATGTTAACAAAGCATAGCTCAATCTACCAAAGAGAAACTGAGGATATCAGTCTCACCAGGTTGCAGTTGATCAATCAATGTTGCTGTTGTTAAGTGTTGTCTTGTCAGTTCTGACTCATTGTTGTTATTGTTAGGTGCCATCAAGTCAGTACTGACTCATAGCGACCCTATGCACAGCAGAACGAAACACTGACCGATTCTGAGCCAACCTCACTATTGTTGCCACGCTTGAGTCCATCGATGCTGCCACCTGGCCAATCCATCTCGTTGGGGGTCTTCCTCTATTCTTCTGACCCTCCACCTTACCAAACATGATATCCTTCTCCAGTGACTGGTCCCACCTAACAATATGTCCAAAGTATGAGAGACGATGTTTGACCATCTTGGCCTCTAAGGAGCACTCTGGCTGCACTTCTTCCAAAACAGATCTATTTGTTCTTTTGGCAGCCCATGGTACTTTCAATATTCTCCTCCAACACCATAACTCAAAGGCATCAATTCTTCTATGGTCTTCCTTATTCACTGTCCAGCTTTTGCATGCATATGAGGTTATTGAAAACACCATGGCTTGAGTCAGGTGTACCTTAGTCCTCAAGCTGACTCATAGTGACCCTATATTGAGTTTTCAAGGAGCTGCTAGTGGGTTTGAACTTCCAACCTTGCAGCTAGCAGTACAATGCTTATCCTACTCATCATACCCGCACTCCTGGTGAATTAATTTGGCATATGTATAGATAAGAATGTCACATGTCCCATGCCTTGGAAGAACTCACAGTCCCCAGGGGGAAATGGGCTGGATGAAGCATTGATCTTCATCTTACCCATTAAGTCTCCTAGTATAAATGTCCACTTTTGTTTACCACTGTTTTCTGAAAAAAAAGATCAAAATAAAGTTGATTAAATAAAATTGTGATAACCAATATATATGTAATTATTATTATAATTACATATTTTAATATAGAGAGGGAGACAGATGATGGCAGTTAGCAAAAATAGAATGAGCTATCAAATTATCAAATAGCTTTTAAACTCCTCTCACCTCAATAAAAAATAATATTGTTCTTTGATTAGCCCATAATGGCCATTACTATCCAGTCCCTCCAGCTAGAGCACCTGCAACTCTTACTATCCATATACTTCAATCTGTCATGTTATTTTTAAAACGACTGATTTATTCTTCTAAAGAATTATTTTATGTATGTATCTTTTTCTCCCCAGAAACCATGTTAGCTCCTTAAGGATAAGAACCATGTCTTTCTTTTCTTTTGAGACCCATGTCTGCCTAGAGTGGATCTTGGTAACTATTTGCTGATCTAATTAAAATAAAGTATGTAACTTGAAATCCTAGGTCATTCCCAACACTGTCAAATTTAAAATATCGTGCTTGGTTAAAGTCAAATGATTTCTTTGCTTTTTGTTGTTTTATAATTTCCAAAGTGCTACTTCTCACTCTCATAGCCAGTTCCTGCAACTTTGGAATTTACAGTATTTTCATATTTCCATAATGACACCTGCTGGTAGGAGAAGAATGGATGAACTGCAGGAATTTTATTCAACTAGTTACAGCCAGTTCAGCCTTAAACAACAAATATTTCTCAATATACAAAAAGGAAGTCTCAATGATTCCAAATACCAATTACTAAAAATTTAACAAAATAAGACAAGTAATATATAGTAGATTATAATTAATTCATAGATCACGATTTACGTGGTCCATAAAAAGATGGAAACAATCTAAGTGTCCGTCACTGAATGAGCAGATAAGCAAAATGTGATACATGCACGCAATGGATAAAGAACAATGATGAGTCCTTGAGACATAACATGGATGAATCTGGAGGATTCAATGCTAAGTGAAATAAGCAATCACAAAGAGACAAATACTAAATGATACTACTTTTATACAAAGTTAAGATGGTCACCAGGAGTGGTAAGGGATTAGAGGGAGAATCTCTTATGAGATAGCTGTTGTTGTTAAGTGCCTCAAGTCAGGTCCAACTCATAGCAATCCTGTACAGGGTTTCCGAGGAGCCACTGGTACATGTGCCACATGTTAATTCTGGTGAAGGGAAAAACAAATACACAATATAGAGGAAATCAGCGCAATGTGACCAAGGTTAATGAAGACAGAGAGGTCCATAAGAATAAAGGACAACTATGGTAAATGCTGGAGTCCTGGTGTGGCACTGTGGGTTAATGCGCTGGACTGCAAATTCACTTTGAACTGCAAGCTCACCAGCCGCACCTCAGAAACCCTATACAAGGTCACTATGGGTTGGAGCTGACTCTACAAGACTTAGTTACAATAACAACAATGATAAATGCTATAAAATAGACAATTATGTAACAGCAGCATAACAGTAATCACAACAATTTGTGAATTGTTACACAGGTAAATATGTATGCTATATTGTTGTTGCTATTGTTGTTAGGTGTCATCAAGTTGGTACTGACTCATAGTGACCCTATGCCCAGCAGTATGAAACATTGTTTGGACATGGGCCACCTTCACAACCGTTGCTATATTTGAGCCCATTGTGCCAATCCATCTCACTGGGGGGTCTTCCTTTTTTTCTCTGACCTGCCACCTTACCAAACATGAGGTCTTTTTCCAGTAACTGGTCCCTCCTAACAATATGTCCAAAGTATGAGAGACAAAGTTTGGTCATACTGGCTTCCAAGGAGCACTCTAGCTGTACTTCTTCCAACATGGGTCTATTTGTTCTTTTGGCAGCTAATGGTACTTTCAATATTCTCCTCCAACACCATAACTCAAATGCATCAATTTTTCTACTGTCTTCCTTATTCACTGTCCAACTTTTGCATGCATATGAGATTGAAAAGAAGCTGGCTTGGGTCAGGCACACCTTAGTCTTCAAGCTGATATCTTTGCTCTTCAACACTTTTAAAAGGTCTTGTGCAGCAGATTCACCCAATGCAATACATCATTTGATTTCTTGACTGTTGTTTCCATGAGTGTTGATGATTGATCTGGGTAAAATGAAGTCTTTGACAACTTCAATCTTTTCTCCATTTATATGGATGTTGTTTATTGGTCCACTGGTGAGGATTTTTGTTTTCTTTACATTAAGATGCAACTCATACCAAAGGTTGTGGTCTTTGGTCTTCACCACTAAGTATTTTAAGTCCTCTTCACTTTCAGCAAGCAAGGTTGTATCATCTGCATATCACAGGTTGCTGACAAGTCTTCCTCCAATCCTGACAGATGAGTGGTGGATGTATGCTATATAGGTGTGGGAAAACATATGGAAGCACATGCTTGTGGATATATAGGTATAAAACACACTGCTATGGAATCAATTCTGATTCATAGTGACCCTATTTAGGGTTTCCAAGGCTGTGACTTTTTATAGGAGCAGAAAATCTCACCTTTCTCCCCTGGAATAGCAGGTGAGTTTGAATTGCCAGCATTGTAGTTAGCAGTACAATACTTAACCTACAGTGCCATACCAGTTGTAGGTATAGTTGTAGGCATTTCTATATACAGATTTGTCTGTGTTGTATATATATTCATATATACAGTAGCACATATAGCATACAATAGAGCAATAGGGCACGTTATGGAAACTTCATACACATGCTTAAACATTTCATGGGTGGGACTGAGTTACTGGGCTTCCAGACTAAGGACCATACTCTCAGGGGATATCTAGGTTAAGTGGCACAATATAATTCATAAATAGTTTACATCCTAGTTTTTTGAACAGCATCTGGGGTCTTAAAAGCTTGTGAGCAACCATCTAAGATACAATTACTGGTCTCTTCACACCTGGATCGTAGGAAATAAAGAAAATTAAACACTCAAGGAAGCGATTAGTCCACAGGACTAATGGCCCACACAAACCACAACCTCATCTAGCTGAATCCAAAATACAACAGAACATCCTCTAGATGGTGCCTGACCAGGAACACAACAGAAGGTCCTAATTAGCATGCAATTAAAATACAGAACAAAACTCAAATACATTATAAAAAAAAAAAATAGACTAGATTTGTTGGATTAATAGAGACTGGAAGATTCCCCTGAGACTATAACCCTAAAACACCCTTTTAATCTGGACCTGAATTCACTACAGAAGGTCCTTTCAGTCAAATAATAGATTGACCTACAAAATATAAACAATAACACCCATGAAGAATGTGCTCTTTAAAAGAAATACATTTTATAAGGCCAAATGGTGAACATTTACACTTTACAAAAGCAGAGAAGGCAAGGAGGAACAGGGAAACTGAAGGTGTGGACATGGAAAGTCAGGGTGGAAATGGAGAGGGTGTTAACACACTGCAGGAATAGCAATCAGCGACACAGAACAATTTATGTATGAATGGTTGAATGGGAAATGAATTTGCTATGAAAACTTTCACTAACACAACAAAATGTTCACACAAAAGAAGTTTTAAGAGTCCTAAAATACAATAGAGTGGGACATTTGTCTCAGTGGTAACCTGCATGCATTATCCTTTGGGGAGAGCAAGGGAAGTTAAGCAGCAAGCCCAGACACTTCTGTAATACTTTTGGAATTCTAGGTCTTCTTCATTGTCCAAATGACAGACATGATTGGTGTGTCCATCTGTTCTACACTGTACACTCCAAGAACAGGATTGTGCCTGCCTAATAATCTTAGTTCTCAGCACATTACCTGACACACAGTTGTTGTTGTTGTTGTCATTGTTGTTAGGTGCCATAGAGTCAGTACAGACTCGTAGTGACCCTTTGCACAGAAGAACGAAACACTGCCTCATCCTGAGTCAACCTCAAAATGGTTGTTACACTTAAGCCCACTGCTATTGCCACTGTGCCAATCCAGTTCATTGGGAGTCATCCTCTTTTTTCAGATCCTCCACTTTACCAACCATGACGTCCTTCTCCAGGGACTGGTCGTTCCTGATAACATGTCAAAATATGAGGGACAAAGTCTGGCCATCTTGGCTTCCAAGGAGCATTCTGGCTGGACATTTTCCAATACAAATTGTTGTTTTGTTTTGGCAGTCCATGGTATTATTAATGTTCTCTGCCAACTCCTTAATTCAAATGTATCAATTATTCTATGGTCTTCCTTAATGTCTATCCAACTTATCTATGCATATGAGGTTATGAAAATACTATGGCTTGGGTCAGGTACACCTTAGTTCTCAAACTGACATCTTTGCTTTTAAACACTTTAAAGAAGTCTTGTGAAACAGATTTGTTCAATGCAATACATTGTTTGATTTCTTGACTGCTGTTTGCATGAGAATTGATGGTTGATTTGAGCAAAATGAAGTCTTTGACAACTTCAATCTTTTCTCCCTATATCTTGATGTCATTTATTGGTCCAGTGGTGAGAACTTCCATTTTCTTTTCACTGCAGTAAAACCCATACAGAAGGTTGTGCTCTTTGATCTTCATCAGTAAGTATTTTAAGTCCTCTTGGCTTCCAGTAAGCATAGTTGTATCATCTCCATATTGAAAGTTGTTAATCAGTCTTCCACCAATCTTGATGCCACATTCTTCTTCATATTATTCAGTTTCTGGATTGTGTGTTCAGCATACAAATTGAATGTTGTTGTTGTTGTTGTTGTTGTCAGGTGCCATTGAGTCGGAACCAACTCATAGCGACCCCATGCACAGCAGAACGAAACAATGTCCGATCCTGGGCCAACCTCACTACCGCTGCCACACTTGAGTCCATCAATGATGCCACCTGGCCAATCCATCTCGTTAGGGGTCTTCCTCTTTTTCTCTGACCCTCCACCTTACCCAGCATGACATCCTTCTCCAGCGACTGTTTCCTCCGGACAATATGTCCAAATTGAATAGGTATGGTGAAAGAATACAACTATAAAGCACACCTTTCCTAATTTAAACCATTCAGTGTTCCATAAGCAGGCATATAAACTTGCTGGTGACCACATTGGTCTCCTGGTGAGTGGAAAAGGGGAAAACACAGAAATGAAGATATGGGCTGAGTTCAACCACATTCCATTGACTCCCATCGACCTGAAGATGAGAAAGAAAAGAGGAAAAGCTGGTTGGTCTGAAGTGTGGTAAGACCTGGGGACTCCTGAGCCCATGGACAAGGACATAGCCACAGAGGGCTAGAGCTGAGAGTGAAGCATCCAGCTGATATGAAGTGAGGGGAGACACACAAGAATGCCCAAACTTGTAGCTAGTACCTACTTGACCTAACTTTGATGGCTTGATGATCAGAATTCAAATAGGGGAAGATTTTTTTTTTAATTTTTTGATAAAGGGAATGGGTAAATTGCTACAATTTGATTAACTTGATCTATATTCATGGAGGTAGTAGCTCAAAATATCTACCAAGGAGAACAAACAAGATGGCAGATAGGGTAGAAGTGCAGTGAGGAGCTCCGTCAGCAACAATAAAGAATACCAGATCAAGCAGGCTCAGGGAATGGTCCCAGAACTCTGAACCACATATAAAGAAATGTTTAGAAAGTTGGAAGGCTTACAGCCAGTGGGATTTGTATCAGAAGCACAAAATCCAGTGTTTTCTAATCCAAGGCACTCAGCTGCAAGCCACTGCCTAACCTTGAGGACATTATGCTGAGTGAAATTAGTCAGTCACAAAAGGAGAAATACTGCATAGAACAATTATTGCAAAAGACTGAAAAAAGAATCCACCCTAAGCGGGGTGGGGTATTATATATAAAATTGTTGATCACGAGGATGTATGGGATGAGAGGAGGAGAAGGAGGGAGGGGAAGATAAAGCACAGGGTAGGGAATAAACACAGGATAGCATGGTTGCCAGAGGGTGGGGGGGGCGGACAATACATAAGAAGGGGGAGGGGAATGGGAGAACAATTAGGCAGGTTTACATGGGCTAAGTGGGACAGAGGAAAGTGATGATGTATGCACAACCTTGGAGCTTCGGAATAGAGGGATTGAGGCATGGTTTGAATTGGTAAAAGAGGGGAATAATGTTAAGATGCTTGGCTATCTTTTGAATCTTGGTTTCCCTTGCCTACCATTGTGAGATAGACATTTGAGTTGGGGAGAACGGAATAACCAAAAACATCACAATAGAAAGCTTGTAAGTCTGTCTTTAACCTATAACTGATTGGAATACTTTAAAGGGAGTTAGAAGTTACCCAGTGAAAGAGGCCTCCTGTGACCCTTTTGCATTGCATAAGATCATAGGTGGAAACAAGAACCCCATCCAGAATTTTCTGAGGTGGGGAATTTCCACTGGAAAGGATGAGTAGGCCAGCCTGGAGCAGCTAGAAGAAAAGAAGATACTTCATGAAGAAATACCAGCAGGAAAAATCTGAAACAATAACAGCAGTCTGATTGAGAACTACTAGAACAAATAAGCTGTTCGCCCAGGAGCCATCAAGGCAAGTGGTCGGGTCCCTTCAGAGCAAACTTCCTTTCAAGACTAAGACTCAAGAGGAATACACGAGCAGGCATGCGGTCTGGATGGTGACCATGTTGATCACCGATAAGGGGAAAAGGATGAAAAACAGCAATGAAGTTGGGATCTAAATCCAACCACATTCAATAGACTCCTGTTAACCCAGGTGGAGACCTGGATGGCCAGCAGTACTGCAAGACCCGGGGACTCCTGGACCCAGAGTCAGTGACATGGCCACAGAGCACTAGAGCAAAGAGTGAAGCATACAGCTGATGTGAAGTGAGGGGAGATGCACAAGAATACCCATACTTGCAGATAGTACCCAATTGACCTGGCTTTGATGGCTGGATGATCAGAACTCAAAGAAACAAGAGGGAAAGAAAAAAAAAAAAAATTAACCCACTACAATTTGATGAACTTTACCTATACTTATGGATGTAGTAGCCCAAAAAAGGGAACAAATCTTTACAGCAAGGATCACTCCTACCCCCTCAGTACACAGGGTTGACAGAGATGGGCAACTTAGACTTTGGCTACCCAAAATGGGGGGGAGGGGTACTATAAAGAAGAAATGACTGACTTACAAGCTTTCAAGAGGGAGCCTAGTTCCACATGGGGCAGGGGTAGGTAGAACCTCCACTGAATGATTTCCAACCTGTTGGAACCAGGCTGGCGAAAGGAAATGGGGATAAGACTCTTGTGGCACAATAGTGAATAATTGCCATCAGGACTGACTGTGAGGGTCAGAAATGTAGAGGTAGATGTTTTTTGACAAAAGGAGGCGAGTGATTGATTTTGCAGCCCAGAAGCAGAGGTCCCTGGGACCATCAAGTGAGAAGCGTGAACAGTGGGACACTACCCAGAAAGGCAGTGACACCTGGCATGGAGAAAGAGATGATGACATGGATAGATGGAATGGCTGGGGACACTGGACTCAGGGAGGGAGAGGGGTTGTGTGCTGACGGCCAGGGGGTGAGCCTGTGTGCTGTACTCTTCAGTTATTTGATGATGCATGGAGGGGATTGCAATCATTACAATGAAACGAAATATGATAGGATGAATGTAAAACTGATGTTCTCCCATGTAAACCCACATAATTCACTTTAATGTATAT
>NW_006408781.1:2651630-2674358 GCF_000296735.1 Chrysochloris asiatica
GAAAACATATAAAATGCTAAAAGAAAAAAACTGCTGACCAAGAACCCTCTACCCAGCAAAGCTGTCAATCAAATATGATGGTGTAATCAAACATTCCAGGATAAACAGAAGCTAAGGGATTTTGCCAAAGCTAGCCCTGCAATGAAAAACATCCTAAAGGGATTTCTGTGGACTGAGAACCAACAAGAACAGACAACAATCAGAGATTGATGTACAAGGCAGCATCACCCAGAACTCAATCAACAAATGGAAGAGTCGAGAACAGAATAAAACTATAAGAACAAAATATCAACCAAGAGGGAAAGAGTTTGCACATCAAGGACCAATCCTATCCCCTCTATATATAGAGTTGATGTTGTTGTTGTTAAGTGCCGTCAAGGTGGTTCCGACCCATAGCGACCCTGTACAGGGTTTCCGAGGGTGTAAATCTTTACGGGAGTAGAAAGCCTCATCTTTCTCCTGCGGAGCAGCTGGTAGTTTCGAACCACTGACCTTAAGGTTTGCAACCCGATTCGTAACCACTATGCTACCAGACCTTCTTATAGAATTGATAGGGACAGGCAACTTAGACATTGGCTACCTAAAATGGGTGGGAGGGGCTATAAAGGCACAAACTGACTGATTTACAAGTTTTCAAGAGGGATTTTAGTTTCAGAGTGTGCAGGGGAAGGTACAGTTCCCACCGAATAATTTTCATCTTGTCTAGACAGGTCTAGTGAAAAGAAATGGGGATAAGATTCCTATGATTCAATAGTGAGTAATTGTTATTATGACTAATTGCAACTGTAACAACTACAAGGTAGAAGTTTTGTAAAATAAAGGGGGAAATAGTTAATCTTCCAATCCAGAAACAGAGGACCCTAGGACTACAAAGGGAAATGAGCATGAGCCGAATGTGGTACCCTATCCAGAGAAGCAACAAAACCAGAGCTGGAGACAGAGGTGAGAGCATGGAGAAACAGGGAAGCTGAGGACTGGACTCATGAAAATAGAAAGGCTGTGTGTTGGCAGCCACGTGCTAATGGCCAGGAGGCAGTCTTGCAGAATCTGTCCTTTGGTTGTTTAAATGGTTAAACATTCCTGAGGGTTTTTGTGTACATTCCCCTCCCCTGCCCCAAAAACAACAACAAAAACAAAAACAGAGGGAATAGTAGTAAATACTGTTGAATGATGTTGTAAGGAGACTGTAATCATTGCAATGAAATGATGAGTGTAAAACCAATGTCCTCCCATATGAACTATCACTCAATTAACAATAAAAACTTTAAAAAAAATTTTTTTTAATTCTGTGTTCCCTGTTCTGTTCGAACAACTGCCTCTTGGTCTGCATACAGGTTCCTCATGAGTACAATTAAGTGTTCTGGAATACGCATTCTCCATAATGTTGTCCATAGCTTGTCATGATGCACACAATCAAAAGCCTTTGTATAGTCAATAAAGCACATCTTTCTGGTATTCTCTGCTGTTAGTCAAGATCATCTGATGTCCGCAGAGATATCCCTCATTCCACATCCTCATCTGAATGCAGCTTGAACCTCTGGAAATTCTCTGTAAATGTACTGTTACAGCTATTTTTAAATTATCTTCAGCAAAACTTTACTTGCATGTAATATCAATGATCGCTGTTGTTGTTAGGTGCCATTGAGTAGGTACCTACTCATATCAACCTTATGCACAACAAAGCAAAACAATGCCCCATCCTGCGCAATTCTCACAATTGCTGCTATACTTGAACCTATTGCTGCTGCCACTGTGCGAACCTATCTCATGGGGGGGGGGGTCTTTCCTCTTTTTCACTGACTCTCTACTTTACCAAGCATGATGTCCTTCTCCAGGGAATGGTCCCTTCTGATAATGTATCCAAAGTATGAGGGACAAAGCATGAGCAACGAAGTAGGAGTGGTGAAGTCTGGTCATCCTGGCTTCTAAAGAGCATTCTGGCTGTATTTCTTCCAGTACAGATTTGTTTGTTCGTTTGGTGGTCCATAGTACTTGTAGTATTCTTCTCCAACACCAATAATCAAATGCATCAATTCTTCTACGGTCTTCCATTTTCACTGTCCAACTTTCTCATGCGTATGAGGTTATTGAAAATACCATGACTTACTTCAGGCACACCTTAGTCCTTAAAATGACATCCTTGCTCTTGAACACTTTAAAGAGGTCTGGTGCAGCAGGTTTGCCTAATGTAATACATCGTTTGATTTATTGATTTTTGTTTCCATGAGTGTTGATGATCGATCCAAGCAAATTGAAGTCTTTGACAACTTCAATCTTTTTTCCATCTAATTTGTTGTCATTTACTGCTCCAGTGGTGAGGATTTTTTATTTCTTTGTTGTCGTTATGTGCCGTGGAGTCGGTTCTAACTCATAGCGACCCTGTACAGGGTTTCTGAGGCTGTAAATCTTTATGGGAGCAGAAAGCCTCATCTTTCTCCTGCGGCACAGCTGGTAGTTTCGAACTGCTGACCCTGAGGATAGTAGCCCAATTCGTAACCACTACACTACCAGAGCTCCTTTATTTCTTTACATTAGGTGTAACTCATACCAAAGGCTGTGGTCTTTGATCTTCATCAGTATTTTAAGTCCTCTTCACTTTCATCAAGCAAGGTTGTATAATCTACATATCGCAGGTTGTGAATGAGTCTTCCTCAAAGATATTCCTCAATGATATTGTGTGATAATTTCCACATTATCTTGGGCCACCCTGCTTTGAAATGAGCACAAATATGGATCTCTTCCAATTAGTTGGCCCAGAACCTGTCATCTAAATTTCATGGGATACATTAGTGAGTGCCTCCAGTGATGCATAAGTTTGTTGAAAGGTTTGCCAGTGCCTTCAGTGCACTTTGGACTTCTTTCTTCAGCATCATTGGCTCTTGATCATATGCTATCTCTTGAAATATTTGGATATCAATCTTTTCTTTTTGTTACAATGACTCTGTGCTTCCTTCCATATTCTTTTGATGCTTTCTGCATCATTTAATATTTTGCCCATAGAATCCTTTAATTTTACTAGTCAAGGCCTGAATTTTTTCTTCAATTCCCTCAGTTTGAGAAATTCTGAGTGTGTTCTTCCCTTTTGGTGTTCTAATCTAAGATCTTTGCACATTTCATTAAAATACTTCACTTTGTTTTCTCAAGTTGCCCTATGAAATTGTCTGCTCAGCTCTTTTATTTTCTCATTTCTTCTATTTGCTTTAACATCTCTATGCTGGAAAGCAAGTTTCAGGGTCTCTTCTGGCATCCATTTTGGTCATTTCTTTCTTTCTTGTCTTTTTAAAAAGCCTTTGTTTTCCTCCTGTATGTTCTTGATGTCATCCCACAACTCTTCTTGTCTTCAGTCATTAGTGTCTAATGCATCAAATCTGTTCTTGAGATAGCTCTAAATTCAGGTGGGATATGTTCAAGGTGATAACTGGCTCTTATGGACTGGTTTAAATTTTCTTCATCTTCAGCCTGAACTGCATATGAGCAATTGATGATCTGTTCCACAGTCACCTCCTTAACTTGTCTTGGCTGATTGTATGGAGCTTTTCCACCCTCTCTTCCCACTGATGTAGTCAGTTTGATTTCTGTGATGACATCTGGTGATGTCCATGTATATAGTTGTCTTATGTTGTTTTAAAAGTTATTTGCAATGAATAATAAGTCATTGGTCCTGCAAAATTCAGTCATGCAGTCCTAGACATTAGTAAGTTAAATGGACTCATATAGGCCATTTTAAATGTGACAATCAGATGGTTTACTATGCCAGGATTGACAAACTGAAGAATGGCATAGCATTTATCATCAAAAATCTGTCTTAAAGTATAATGCTGCCCATGATAGAATAATTGCTGCTGTTGTTAAGTGCCATAGAGTCGGTTCCAATGCAGAGCAACCATGTATAGGGCTTCCAAGGTGCAACTGGTGAATTTGAACCAATGACCTTGAGGTTCAAACTGACCTATGGTTCAGGACATTATCCTGCAACACCAAACCAGGACTCCATTATAGAATAAAACCCATATGTTTATATAAAAAAAAAAGACCATTAAATACCACTATTCAAATTTGTACACCAACCACTAAAGCCAGTGATGATGAAAATGAAGAGTTCTACCAACTTTTTCAAACTGAAATCAAGCATGTAATCAAGATGTATGGTCAATTACTGGTGATTGGAATGTGAATGTTGAGAACAAAGAGGAAGGGTCATTAGTTGGAAAATATGACATTGGTGACAGAAATGATGCTGGAGATCTCATGATAGAATTTTGTAAGACCACAAATGTCAAAACCTTGAACATACACTACCTGAATTTAGAGACCATCTCAAGAACAGATTTGATGTATTAGACACCAACTACCAAGGGTCAGAAGATCCATGTGATGATATCAAGATCATCATACAGGAAGAAGGCAAAAGGTCACCAAAAAGACAGGACATAAATAAGAGACCAAAATGGATGTCAGAAGAGAATCTGAAACTTGTTCTTGAGTACTCTGGTAGAGTAGTGATTACGAGTTGGGCTGCCAACCTCAAGGTCAGCAGTTCAAAACTACCAGTGGTTCTGCGGAAGAAAAATGAGGCGTTCTGCTCTCATAAAGATTTACAGCCTCAGAAACCCTGTGCAGGGTCACTAATGAGGAAGCAAATAAGCTGAACAGAACATTTCAAAGGGCAGCTTGAGAAGATGAAGTCAAGTATTATAATGAAATGTGAAAAGACGTGAAGTTAGAAAACCAAAAGGGAAGAACACACTCTGCGTTTCTCAAGTGGAAGGAACTAAAGAAAAAATTCAAGCCTCTACTTACAATATTGAAGGATTCTATGGGGCAAAATATTGAATGATGCAGAAAGCACCAAAATAAGATGGAAGATATACATGGAGTCACTGCACCAAAATGAAATGGTCGATATTCAACCACTTTAGGAAGTATCATATGATTAAAAAACAATGGTACTGATAGAAGTTCAAGCTACACTGAAGGCATTGGTGAAAAATAAGGCTCTAGGAATTGACAGAATACAAATTTAAATCTTTCAATAAATTGATGTAATATTGGAGGCACTCATTCATCTATTCCAAGAAATTTAGAAGACAGGTAGTACCTGGCCAGCCAGTTGGAAGGGTTCATATCTGTGCCCATTCAAAATAAAGGTGACTGAACAGAACGTGGAAATTATTGAACAACACCATTAATATTACATGCATGTAAAATTTTGCTGAAGATAATTCTAAAATGGATGCAACAATACATCAACAGAGAACTGCCAGAAGTTCAAGTCAGATTCAGAAAAGCACATGCAATTGGGGTATCATTACTGACATCAGATTCTTGGCTTACAGCAGAAAATATCAGAGAATGTTTACTTGTGCTTTTTTAACTATGCAAAGACTTTTGACTGTGTGGATCATGACAAGCTATGGATAACATTTTGAAGAATGGGTATTCCAGACCCTTAATTGTGCTCATGAGAAACTTGTGTATAGACCAAGAGGCAGTCACTGGAACAGAACATGAGGATACTGAATGGTTTAAAATCAGAAAAGGTGTGTGCCCTGGTTATATTCTTTCACCATACTTATTCAATCTATACGACAAGCAAATAATCAGAGAAGCTGGATTATATGAAGAAGAATGTGGCATCAGGATTGGAGGAAGACTCATTACAACCTGCAATACATACAGATGATACAACCTTGCTTGCTGAAAGTGACAAGGATTTGAAATACTTACTAATGAAAATTAGCGTCAACATATCGCACCTCAAAGTAAAGAAAACAAAAAAGGAAACACTTATTTCCCAATAGGGTCACATTCACATCAGAGAGGATAGAATTTCAACCTGTTTGCAGGGGGGGAGGGGGGGCAGGGGGGCGGGCAGATAATTCAATCCTCTTTTCTTAATACTCTTATATTAAAATTCATTTTTAAAAGATCAAATATTTCCTCGCCTGGGTCCATGACTAAAGATAAACCTGTGAACAATCAGACATAGGTCAGAGAAAAAAGGGAAGAAACATTTATAGAATGTTTATCAAGTGCTAGTGTTTCTTTAAGTCTGACAAAAATCCTGCGAAGTATCATCATTCAAACTTAACAGCTGAGGGAACTGAGAGGCTAAGAAATGTTGGAGCCAACGTAAGTGTCAGAATTCGAGTTCCTCAAGCTAAAAACCCATACTCCTTCCATTAGAATATGCTACTTCCTTTCCACGCATGTATATAACATATCATGACACATACTACTTTCTTATGTGCTCCTGAATACATCCATGTGTAGGTATGAAAAGGGTAAATTTGGACTTTATAGGACCTACAGCTTATAGGCCAAGGGGCCAACTCAATGGCAATTAACAACAATGAAGCTTATGCAAAATTTGTGTCCCTCTTTAAGGAAAAAAATTACAAAATTAAATATAAAAAGAATATTTATTGAGAATGAGTAGAGCTATATGATTGGATAGCTGAATTTCTCTTCTAGTTGAGTCGTTTTTGTTTTTTTTTTTTCTTCTACTACATATAGTCACGAATAGGATTTTCAAGAGACTTTCATCACTGGAACACTTGTTTCTCAAGATGTTTCTCTTGTTTTGATGGTAATTTTCCACGTCTTCTCTTCTGAAATCACTGCGCTCTGTAAGTACAAGATGTAACATGGATATAATAAGACATAATTCACTTAATTAACAAAGTGAACAAACAACCTACAGATTGGGAGAAAATATTCAGGAAGCATATCAGATAAGGATATATCAAAAATATATTTTAAAACTTAACAAAAGACAAACAACCCAAACAAAAATGAGCAAAGGACTTGGACAGTTCACCAAAGAGGATATTCAAATGCCCAACAAACACATAAAAAGATGCTCAGTGTCATTATCAAAACCAGAAACCAAACCACTGCCATAGAGTTCCTTGTCACTCATAACAACCTGGTATTTCCAAGACTGCAAATCTTTATGGGAGCAGAGATCCTCATCTTTTTCCTGAGGTTGATCTGAACTGCTGATCTTGCAGCTAAATTCAATGCCTAATTCACAGTTATACACCAAAGCTCTCAATATAAATGGTGGTGGTGGTGGTGTGCTGTGGAGTCAGTTCCGACTCATAGCGACCCTGCACAGGGTTTCCGAGGCTGTAAATCTTTACGGGAGCAGAAAGTCTCATCTTTCTCCTGCGGAACAGCTGGTAGTTTCGAACTACTGACCTTGCGGTTTGCAGCCAGATCGAAACCACAATGAGATGTTATCCCACACCCCCATTAAAATGGTGGTGGTGGTTATGCACCGAGGAGTCGGTTCCAACTCATAGCAACCCTGTACAGGGTTTCTGAGGTTGTAAATCTTTATGGGAGCAAAAAGCCTCATTTTTCTCCCATGGAACAGCTGGTAGCTTTGAACTGCTGTACTTGATGTTAGCAGCACAATTCATAACCACTATGCTACCAGAGCTCTTTCCCATTAAAACAGTAGTGATAAAAAAAAATTAAAAAATAAACACAGAAAATAGTAGGTGTTGGCAAGGATGTGGAGAAACTGGAAGCATCATCCATTGCTGATGCGAATGTAAAATGATATACCTACTGTGGAAAATAATTTTAGAAGTTCCCCCCAAAAGTTGAACATAGAATTACTGTATGACCCAGAAATCTCAAGTCTATTAACCTTGTTAGGATTTCAAAATAAACTGGTGGGTTTGAACTGCCGACCTTACAGTTACAGTCCAGTGCTTATCCTACAGCACCACACCAGGACTCCAATCCTAGGTATATACCCCAAATAAATTAAAGCAAAAATAGAAACAGAAACCAGTACACTAATGGTCATTGCTGCATTTTCATAGTAGACAAAAGATGGAAACAACTGAATGTTCATCAATAGATAAATGGATAAACAAAATGTGGTATATGCATACGATGGAATATTACACGATCAAAAAGATAAATTGAAGTCCTGATGCATAACACAACATGGATGAACCTTGAAAACATTCTGCTGAGTGAAATAAATCAGCCACAAAAGGGAAAATGCTACATGAATTCACTTATTTGAAAGAAGCAAACATATAAAGGGACTTCAAAAAGTTCATGGAAAACTTTCATCATCTTTTAATTCTATTCTTCTGTGAATTATTGAAGATTATTAGTGGTTATCAGGGGAGGTTGGAGTCCTGGCATGGTGTTATGGGGTAAAGCAATGGACCACAAAGTTGGTTTAGACCACAAGGTTGGTGGTTCAAATTGACCAGCTGCTCCTTGGAAACCTTATACAGGGTTGCTATAAGTTGCTATGCATCGACTTGACAGCACTTAACAATAACAGTAAAAGGCAGGAAGGAGGAAAGAGGAATATTTGTTTAGGTGGCACTGAGTTTATGTTAATGATGGTGGAATAATTCAGAATAGGTTTTACAATATAAAGATTGCAATCAATGTCACTAAATTTTACTTGTAGAAACTGTTGAATTGGAGAATATTTGATATGTATATTTTCACCATTAAAATATGTATATATGATTTAGATGATGCAGAAAACATACATCTCCTCACACAGACATCTTTGCTATTGTAGTACTGCCACAGGCCTGTGCCATACAAAACAGAAATTTGTTATTTTCATGGAAAAAAAGAAAGCCATTATAGAGAGTGTTTAATTGTGTACTTTGCATTATCTGGTATATTCCAGACAGAAGAAAATGTATTTGGTTAATTGTCAATATTCTGCTCACAATTTTATGTTTGCTAACAGTAAGACTTTTCAACAACTGAGCTTCTCAAACCCTGTTTCTTCTCCACTGCTCCTGGAACCTAGGTTGGAAGGCTTTCACAATATGCAGGGCTACAACAATGAACTTGAGCATACAAAGACTGGTCAACATTTTATTCTGCTCTACGTGTGGTCACCAGGAGCCAGAGCCATCTGGACATGAACTAACAATAACACCCCTATATTTACAGGGACAAAGTTTATCTTCTTAAGGTCTTGACCTTTTCCTTCATGCACCATCCCTGCTGAGTAAGTTAACCAGCGTATGGTAAGGGTATTCCTAGAAACTCTTCCTCACCCAGATGGCTATGAAAGGGATGTCAGTCTACATTTAAAAATTCCCACTAAACTACCATGCACAAAAAAGTTGTCTTTGAGTCCAACTCACAGTGACCCTGAGTCTAACTCACAGTGGCTCCAAAGAACTTCCAAGCAGACTGTCACATCTTTCTCCCACAAAGTGGCTAATGGGTCCAAACCTTTCAGTTAGAAGCCAAGTGCTTAACCACTGCTCCTTCACTAAGTCATTTTATCTTCTTCTTAGCCAAATCCAAAAAGTACCCTCCACTCAGACGCCATCTGACATGAGGGAAACTATGATATAGGTAGCAAGTCAGAGTAGAAAAAGAGAGTGATCTAGAGTGATCTTGCTTTTTACAAAATCTACAAACATGCATGACCATGTGGACATACTGTTAGGGCCCGTTGCAGAAACTTCATTAGATTGCCAGTTGTGGGCCGTTGGTATGGAATTGCCAGTTGTGGGCCGTTGGTAGAGAAAACCACAGTTGGAAGAGAAGCAGTGAGGGGACCAAACTTCTGCCTAGTTTAAGAAGGTCTTTCGGTGCCCCTATGTATCAGACAAGACTTGTTTCAAAACAGATAGTACTACAGGAAGAAGAATGAAGATCCAGCAATCATCTATATTCCAGTGATTCTAAAGAACCACAGACAACCAACCAGTTGGGCTAAGAATCTCCCCCAAATGAGGCTTTCACAATCCACTATTAAAGAATTTTGAACTCCAATATAGTTCAGCAATTAAGACCAACCTTTGGCTTTTTTTTTTTTTTTTTTTTTTCTGTCCAGGCTGATAGTGTCCTGTCTTGCACACATTTCTACAAAATAGACCTTTTTGTAGAAAAAATGAACAGTACTCTTGTACCATGATTTATATTTAAGGGCCCAATCTAGGCTGGAAGATTATTATTCTCTCTCTCTAGTTCTCATCTAAGGAGCTCTGGTAGCGTAGTGGTTACGAATCGGGCTGCGAACCTTAAGGTCAGCGGTTCGAAACTACCAGCTGCTCCGCGGGAGAAAGATGAGGCCTTCTACTCCCGTAAAGATTTACACCCTCGGAAACCCTGTACAGGGTCGCTATGGGTCAGAACTGACTCGATGGCACTTAACAACAACAACAACAAGTTCTCATCTGGTCATTAGAGTTTAAATATCTAGTCTCAGGGAAGACAAATTGTTTCTCATCAAGAATTGAAAAAATAAATATGATCCTTCGCAAAAAGACAATGTGAGGTCCCTTTGTTCTATTAGATATTGCCTGTTGAATTGATCCTTCAAAGGGAAATATCCATTAATTTCAGCTCCAAAAGACACACGAAATTGACCCCCTAGGATTTTAGGCTTCCACTTAGATGCTTTATAAAAACAAATGCCTGTTACACCTCCTGTGGATATCTGAATTGAATGGGATGGGCCAGGGTGGGTAAGAATGCATCTCTTTGCAGGTACAGTTTTTCAGCAAGCAAATCCCTCAATCTTGCTACTCAGGAAAGAAGCCCTGTCTTAATCCCAAAACCTAAATGCATAGCACAAATTTTTCTGATGGGTGGAAATTGAAGAAAAAGAAAAACTTTGCCAAGCTTGCTTAGGGTTCTAAAACTTATAATCACATCACAGACTCTCTTGCCATAATACTGGTTCATGAGAGGAGAAACTAACAAAATTTAGTTCCTGGACACCATGTTCCAGGAACTTTCATACCTGCCTCATTTATAACGTCACCAAAAAAAAAAAAAAAAAACCTTCTGAAGTAAATACTATAATCCATATAGATAAAGAAACTCAGGTTCAAAGAGATTAAAACCTCCCTCCCCCTAAATCTCCCATCTCTAAAGGGGCAGGACAGTTTTCAAACAGCAGGCATCTGACTTTCTAAAAAGTAGTATCTTACAGTGGAAAATGTAGACACCATGGGCTTTGGGTTAAATCTTGGCTCTGTGATAATAGCAGTGATTTGAGACAGATGACTGCATCCCTTACCTCATTGTAAAATTAGAGTAAGAATAGCACCTATCTCAGAGCTATTTTAAGAGTTGAATGAATCATATATGTAAACCAAAGTAGTTGTCATCAAGTTGACCCTGACTCATGGCAAGCCCATTTATATAAGAGTAGAAGTGTGCTCTATAGGTTTTCCAGAAGTAGATTACCAGGCCTTTCTTGTGAGGTTCCTCTAACCTTTCAGTTAGCAATTTAGCATGTTCACTATCTGTACCACCCAGGGACCTTTTACATAGAAAGTCAGCTCAGTATTATTTTCAATACTTGCCCTTCCTCTCAGGAAAAAAAAAAATAGGTAATGTTGCTGAATTCTAACTTCCTTACAGGCAGAAACCACATTTTGTTGTTTTTTCCTTGCACTCACATGTTGTTATTGCTGTTGTTAAGTGTCATCGAGTCAGTTCTAACTCATAGCAACCCTGTACAGGGTTTCCGAGGAACATCTGATGGGTGTGAATTGCTGGTCTTAAGGTTCCAAGTCCAGTGCTGATTTTACAGCACCACACCAGAAGTCCTGCACACACCTAAAAACACTGGATGTGGCAGTGTTCATTTCCACAAATAATTGCTAAAGGCTAGTGCACACACTTTGTTGATGTTGTTGTTAAGTGCCATCAAGTCAGTGCCGACCTAAAGTGACCCTGTATAGGGTTTCCAAGGAGCAGCTGGTGAACTTGAACTGCCAACCTTGTGGTTCAGACCAACTTTGCAGCCCAGCACATTAACCCACAGTGCCACACCAGCATATACCTGTCCTTAGCAATTAACTGTGGGCATGAATCCTGCCACATTCAGTGCTTTATAGTGAGAGCGCACATGGTATTTTTCAGAGAAACACTGGCATCATCCCATGTTCAAAGAATTTAATTTTAAATTTTATTTTTTTATGAATTGAATGAAGGTTTAGAGACAAGATCATCAGCTTTGCATTCAACAAATCATATGCTTTGTTTCATCTCAATGATTGCAATCTCCTCCATGCAACAACAGTTGTCCCACTTCCTCTCTGTGGTTACCCATGTACAAATCTCGTCTTTCAAATCCATGTATTTGTGGAATATATATATATATATATATATATATCCTACTCTTCTTCCAATACCCATCAGTCCATGTATCTGCACACAGAACACTGTTGTTTCAAGGTTGTGCACATATCACAACCTATCTCTATCTCCTTTAGCCCTTGCAAACCTCCTGAGTCTTCACCTATCTTCATCATTTGTCTGCCTACTTCCCTCTTCTTGTATATTGCCCTCCCTGTCACCAAAATTAACTTGTGTCTATCATGCTGTGGCACTGTGGGTCAATGTGCTAGACTGCAAAGTCAGTTTGAACCACCAGGTCAGTGGTTCAAGCTCACCCATCATTCTTCAGGAACCCCAAACAGGGTGCCTATGAGTCAGAACTGACTTGACAGCACACAACAACAATAACAATCCTTTAGTCAGCGAATTACTCTCCCCTCCCTCTCACCCCTGGTAACCATCAAATAATGTTTGTTTTAGTTTGGAAACCTTTTCTTGAGTTTTTACAATAACAGTCTCATACAATATTTGTCCTTTTGTGATCAACTTATTTCACTCAGCATAATGTCCTCAAGGTTCATCCATGTTATGAGGTGTTTCACAGATTCATCATTATTCTTCAACGTTGCATAGTATTCCATTATGTATATGTACCAAAGTTTGTTTATCCACTCTTTCACTGATAGGTATTCAGGTTGTCTCCATCTTTTTGCCATTGGTAATAGTGCTGTGATGAATATCAGTGTGCATATATCTACTCGTGTCCTAGCTCTTATTTCTTGTGGATATATATCAAGTAGAGGGATTGCTGGGTCTCATGATAGTTCTATTTCCCTTTTTCTAAGGAAGTGCCATACCATTTTCTACAGTAATTGAACTATTTTACAGTCCCACCAGCAATGTAGGAGGATCCCAATCTTTCCACACCCATGCCAGCATTTGTTGCTTTCTGGGTTTTTTGAACTTTGCAATTAATGCTAGTGTGAAATGATATCTCAATGTTGTTTTGATTTGCATCTCTCACCATCAGTAGCTAATGATTGCGAACATTTCTTCACATGTTTGTTGGCTATCTGAATGTCTTCTTTGGTGAAATGTCTATTCATGTCCTGTGCCCATTTTTTAATTGGGTTGCTTGTCTTTTTGTTGTAGAAGTGCTGTATTTTCTACAACTTTTAGAAATTAGTCCCTTGTCAGATATGTCCTTGCAAAAGTTTTTTCCCAGTCTATGGGCTACCTTTTTACTCTTTCATCAAAATCTTTTGAAGCACATAAGTGTCTAATTTTTAGGAGATCCCAGTCATCTATATTGTATCCTGCTATTTGTGTGTTTTGAGTAATGTTTGATAGTGTATTTATGCCATGTATTAGAGCCCCTAAGTTTGTCCCTATTTTTTTTTAATTGATAATCTTTATAGCTCTAGGTTTTACATTTAGGTCTTTAATCCATGTTGAGTTTGTTTTTATATATGGCATGAGATATGGGTCTTGTTTCATTCTTATGCAAATGGATTTCCAGTTTTGCCAGCACCATTTGTTGAAAAGACTATCTCTTTCCAATCTAATGTGTTTAGGCTCTTCGTCAAAGCTCAGCTCACTGTATGAGCACGGATTTACTTCTGGATTCTCAATTCTGTTCCATTGATCTATGTGTCTTTCATTGTACCAGCACCAGGTTATTTTGATCACTGGTGGCTGTGTAGTAAATTTGAGATCAGGGAGTGAGAGGTCTCCAACTTTAAGAAATTAAAAATCTTAGTTCAACAGATTAATTGGACAGAATAACCCACATGACAATGCAAATGAAGTATGGAATGGGTGGGGAAAACATTTTATAATTTACCAAAATATAAGTTTGCAACATCCTTTTTATAAATTAATTTAAAAGGAGTTACAAATGAGTGTAATGTAAATTAAATAATCAAGTTATCAAACACTCTGAGCAGCATGGAACCTCTTGTTGTTGTTAAGTGCCTTCAAGTCGGATCCAGCCCATAGCAACCATTTATAGGGTTTCTGAGGAGCAGCTGGTGAGCTTGAACCACAAACCTTGTGGATCAAACCAACTTTGCAATCCAGAGCATTAACCCACAGTGCCACACCAGGACTCCATGGAGCGTCTAGGAGGGGCATAAATGTCTAATGAGCCAGATTACAGCTGACTTAATAAAGTAGTTCAGTGAGCCTGGCTTCTAGGATTCCAGACCAGTTGCTCCAGAGCTAACCACCAAGGACACAGATGCTGAAGCCCCAGCCCTAGACAAAGGCATTCATAGTTATAGATATCACAAGTAGAGTTTGGTTTACAAATACACACTGTCAAGAATTGGTCCACTTCTCTCCATTTCTACTTCAACCACCTTAGTCCAAACCATCATTATCTGTAACCTAAAATTCTGCGGTAACTCCCTAACTAATCTACTGCTTCTGCCCTTGCCTTCTTGCATCCATCCTCACACTGTAGACAGAGTGAGCTTTTAAAAACACAAATTAGGAGAGAAAAAGAACCACACACACACAAATCAGGTTGTATCAATCCCATAACCTTCCACATCTCTTAGAATCGAAATCAAACTCTTCATTATGGCTGGACCTTTATCCATAAGACCTCACATAATCTGGCCTCTGCTTGTCTCTTTATCCAGTAAATGAAGAATACATGCATGAATATAAGATACAGCAATGTGCCACATATCTAAGATGAGATCCAGAATGTTCTACATAAAAAAAGTGTCTATTACTACTCACATTTAACCATTTTGAGATGTCTTTAGCACAGTGGTATATGTTCAAAACAACAAAGGTAATTCAGCCCCTGAATTTCAAGAATTCTATGCCATGAGATAGCTTTCCAAATATTGAAAAAAGGGAAACAGTACTTCTCTTTGCATTTCTTCAGACTTAAAGAGTTAGTGGTGTGCAGAGAGCCATGTTGTTGTTGTTAAGTGCTATAGTGTCAATTCTGACCCATAGTGACCCTGTATAGGGTTTCCAAGGAGTAGCTGGTGAGCTTGAACCATCGACCTTGCAGTTCAAACAGATTTACAGTCTGGCACATTAACCCACAGCACCACACCAGGACTCCAGAGAGCCATTGTTGTTGTTATGTGCCGTGGAGTCAGTTCTGACTCATAGTGACCTTCTGCAGGGTTTCTGAGGCTGTAAATCTTTACAGGAGCAGAAAGCCTCAAGTTTCTCTCATGGAACAGCTGCTAGTTTCGAACTGCTGACCTTGCGGTTCACAGCCCAATTTGTAACCACTACACTACCAGAGCTCCTTAGAAACCCAGAAATCTAGGAAACAGGAGATAGATTTCTAGGAGGAAACGAGGGAGAGAACTCTGGGAAAACATAAGGAATAGGGCAGGGAAGTCAAGGAAGGGAATAGGCATCAAGGAGGACAATATATGACTCGCCATCAACTCCTGCTTGAGACAGCCATTTGACTGGGAATCATCTGTAAAAAAATGGAAACCAAGGTGAGTCCTTGGGGATTAGACATGTGACCAGCCAGGAATAAAATGCAGAAGCTATTAAGAGTACACATGGGCTTTCAACACTCTGATGAATGAATTAACAATAGAAAAGAGCCACAGTTGGAAAAATATTCTACCACTACAGTTCATCCGATTTCTGTGAGTTAGAACACATAAGACAGCATTTAAGAACAACAACAACAAAGCACTGTAAGTGACTATGCACCATATTCTGTTTTGTCTCATTATTTAACTGGTCCAAAAGAGCTTTGTCTCTCCTAATACATTATAAGTTCCTTGAGGGTGGAATCCTTGTTTGTCCTCTTACATCTGTAACAACCACAGCACTCAGTACAATATCAGAAACACTAAAGGCAATCAAGAAAAATGCACTGTACTAAATATAATCCAATGCCTTTTCATCTTAATTTGATAAATTACAGGATAACTTCAAATAAAATGAATACACCTGCACATTGAAAGAAAAAGAGGAAAACCATAAAGATTTAGTAAACAGTAACACAACAGAAATGAAAAAGAAAACCCATAAACAAAATGAACTCAGTACAGAAAATTACATGGAACAAAGAAACCACAGCACCACACATACACACCAAAAAAAACCCACAATACACAGCAAAATGAAACCATTTAAGTCATACAACTGATCATTATACTGCATGTCAATGGATTAAATGCCGGGAAGAGACAGAGAGAACAGAATGGATAAGGAAACAGGGTCCTTCAATATACCATCAACAAGAGACTCATCAAAAAGATTGAGACTGCCTAAATGCCAATCAACAGAATGGTTAAACAAATGATACTTGCACACAAAGGAATACTATGCAATGTTGAAGAGTGACAACGAATCTGCGAAATACCTCACAACATGAGTGGACCTGGAAGACACTATGCTGACTGAAGTTAGTCAATCACAAAACGATTCATCATCACGTCGGTTCCGACCCACAGTGACTCTGGATAGTTGGTTATGGGGAACAGAAAATTACTCACAGACTAGAGGGTAGATACATGTTATCACGTGTGACAGGGCAGGCAATATGCAACAAAAAGGAGGTTAGCAGAGAAAAGATGAAGGTAGCAGGAGACACAGGAAGAGTGCAATAGTTAAAGTGAATAGAAATAAACTTGGTAAATGGAAGGGGATAGCAATCATTGTAATGAATAAAAGTATATGATTTGTTGAATATAAAACTGATGATCTACTTTGTAAGCCTCCACTCATGTCACAAGAAAAAGTTTTTAAAAATAAAAATAAAATAAAACACTGTACTTCCTCATTTGAATAAAATAGTTGCTCTACCACACCAGTTGGTATGCCATCATGTAAGTCGTACTAATAATAGTTCATCCTGTTGCCATGTAAAAAATATGGCACTAACCTATCAATAAGAGTCCCTGGCTGGTATGAAGGTTCAACACTTGACTGTTAGCCAAAAGAAAGATTTTTCAAGTTAGTTCAAATATGCAAGTAGAAGTACTGAGGCACATCAAGGTTCCATAAACTCTCACAGATTCATTGGGCTGGCTGTCCCAAGTTCTTCTCACACTTATGAGGTCTGAACTGAGTTGTCATTGTTACTCTACTAAATCTTCAATGATGCAGCAGAGTCTAAGTCTGAAATAACAGCTGCTTACTCTTGAACAAAGAACAGAAATCATTAAATGACAGACTTCTTTCTCCTGAGTCAGGACTTGGTCTTCAAACTCCTTCTGACCCACATGCCAATTTTATTCAAGTAGAAAGAGGATTTGAGTGTGATGAACCTTCCTTCCATACTTGATCGATGTCCTTCTGACTTCCCATGAAGAGCTACCTTGAAGACTAAACCCCAAAGCAGGCTGTGAAACAGGCTACATTTGTCTTCAATGACCCCAAACCCACTTTCCATTGTTTCTACCATCCCAACCCCAACAAAGCCAACATTTCAGGATGCTAGGGCTATGTCAGACTGCCAAAGTTCCATGCTATGTGCCTAGCCTTGGTCCGCTTTCATAGATATTTCTGCATTCTAAGGGCCTTTCTTCCTCTACTCTCCTCTGTTAACAACTGAATGTCTGTTGCTTTATTTTATTTGAACTCAATAGATAATTGCCTAGCTAGACTGATAAACTCACCTCAACTAATGTGCCAATGCTCTTAAGAAATATATTTGCATTTAACAGGGCTCTTCTGGATACAATGGTCTGAATGACACTTATGGGAACATTTCAAGCCTTTTTGTTAATTGGCTCAGAGAGAGATTTGGGAGCCTCAGATAGAAACTGTTCCCATTGCAACTCTTTGGTTTTCTCTCCAAGTGTCTACTCAACAACTCTTTTTGAATCAGTCACTGACCTGAATCTTTTTTAGACCCACTTTAGCAAGCCAACCTAATCACCATATAAGAACATACCCATAAAATACCTTTTGAAAATTCCAGGGAAAAGTTGAAAAGAGAAGTACCTGATTTCTGTGGGCATATGTTAACTGGAATAGTTGACTAGACCCCTTCATACTCCAGGAAGAAAAACAGTCCTGCTTCTGCTAACATTAACCTAGTACCTTCCAGAAGCTGAATAAATTCATTATCTAATACCACTTACGTTAAGGAGCTCTGGTAGCATAGTGGTTAATAATCAGGCTGTGAACCTTAAGGTCAGCAGTTCAAAACTACCAGCTGTTCCGCAGGAGAAAGATTAGGCTTTCTGCTCCCATAAAGATTTATAGCCTCGGAAACCCTGCACAGGGTCACTATGAGTCAGAACCGACTCCATGGCACATAACCACCACCACCACCACTTAGGTTAGGTAGCTTAATGTTTTCACCAGACCTGAATACACATAAGAAACAAGGAGTGGGTGGGGAAGAACACATAATTTTATTACTTTCATGAGCCATATTCTCTGTTAACTAGTTGATTCTAAAACTAATGCACACAAAAAAGATTTAACTGCATGAATAATTTTTGCTTTGCTGTACAGTATTCACTATCAATAATGCAACTCAAAAATGACTTATAAAGTAGGAAAACAAACAAGATGGCAGATTGGGTAGAAGTGTAGTAAGGAGCTCCATCAGCAACAACACAGAATACAGGACCAAGCAGGCTCAGGGGATGGTCCCAGAACACTGAACCACATTTAAAGGAATATTTAGAAGGTTGCAAGGCTTACAGCTAGGGGAATTTGAAGCAGAAGCAAGAATTCCATTGATTTCTAATTCAAGACGCTCAGCTGCTCCAGGAGCTGCCATCTTGGGTGAGACCAAGCGAGGGAAGGATCAGAACAGCCAGGGATGCCTGACAGAACCACAGACATAAAGGTGTGGACATTCTTTTCTTTCGGTATCTGTTCATTGGTCCCTTGTTGCCTGTGCACCTCCATTCTGGTGACTATAGGGATGCCTGAGCTAGTGGACACCCTAGCCCTACCCTCAGAGGTTTCTATTATGCATGGACACAGATCTCCTCGAAATTTAAAGAGACAGTTTCCACTTTAAACCAAGTGGCCACAGCTGGCCCTGAACTGTTTCTATCTAGAAAAAAAAAAAAAAAAAAAAAAGGCCTGAACAGGAATTGTGGAGTGGGACAGGCAGACAAAAAAGGAAATAGGCTGAAAATCAAATCCTAAGCTATGTCAAAATGACCAACAGTGACATCTTGAAATTTCTCAAGAAGAGTGAAAAAGGGAAGCACATTTCCTGATCACATCTACCTGGAGGCAATCAGAAAGCATTAAAAAATACCAAAATACACATCCATCTAAGTATTAAGGTCACAGATAACTCCTGAATATGCCCAAAAAGCAGAAGCAGATGACCATATCTGCACATGTCCAGAAACAAGATAAAGTGACTGAGGCAAATGAGCTAGAAGTAGATCTACAGTCCATACTGGAAGATGGGCAGGCTTTGGAAATGCCTGAGAAGGAATTCAGAAAAATTATTATAAAATGTATCAAAACTCTATATAATGGAGTTGAGAAAAATAAGGAATAAGTCAGAAAAGTGTTACAGGAACAATCAAATAAGATAAATACAGCATTGGAAACCATTCAAAACCTACAGAAATAGGTCCAAATGATCAATAACAAAATAACAGAAATGGGCAATACACTGAAAGGGCAAAGGAATAGAATTGAAGAGATAGAAGCCAGAACTAGTGAGCTAGAAGATAAATCTCTCAACACTATTAAGATAGAAGAGCAAACAAAAAACAGGATAAAAAAATTTAAAGAAGTCCTAAGATTCATGTTGGACAACATGAAGAGAAATAACTTAAGAATTATTGCCATTCCAGAACAAGAACAATCACACAAGTCCACAGAGGAGATAGTTGAAAAACTTCTGGATGAAAATTTTCCTAACATCCTGAAAAGTGAAAAGATAAGCATTGAAGAAGCTCATCGAACCCCAGGATGGATAGACCCTAAAAGATAATTACCAAGACATATAATAATCAAGCTCTCCAAAATCAAAGATAAAAACAGGATCTTGAAAGCAGCTAGGGAAAAGAGAAATGTAACATACAAGGGCAAGCAAATCAGATTAAGCTCAGATTTCTCAACAGAAACCATGCAGGCAAGAAGCCAATGGGGACACATATATAAAACTCTGAAAGAAAAAACCCACCACCCAATAATCCTCTACCCAGCAAAGCTGTCAATCAAATACAATGGTGTAATCAAAACATCCCAGGATAAGCAGAAGCTAAGGGATTTTTCCAAAGCCAACCCCTCTATGAAAAACATCCTAATGGAAGTTCTATGGACTGAGAGCCAATAAGCACAGACAATAACTACAGAAGGATATATGTGGCAGCATCACCCCGAACTTAATCAACAAATGGAAGAGTCAAGAACGGAATAAAATTATAAGAACAGAGGATCTGGAAGTTCAGTCTATGATTAAAACAATTACAATGTGAAAAAAGGTAAACACAGAAGAACAGAGATCCAAGTGGTAGGAAGGTCAGGTAGATTACTGGATAAAATAGACTGTCTTAAATGGAGGGAAGAACTAATGGAATATAAGGTAACCACAATGGGCTTGGGGTGGGGGGTTTACTTTGGGTGTTGGGGAGGGCAATACAAAAAGTGGGGACGAGCCCAAAGAACAAGATAGATAGGGGAACACTGAGACAGGTTTGCATGGCCTAGTGGGACAGAGGTAAATAGTGATGCATACTCAACCTTGGAACAACAGGGTGCTGGGATATAGGGATCTAGGTATAGCTTGAAGAGGGTAAATAATACTAAAATACTTGGCTGCCTTATGAATATTAGTTTCCCTTGCCTAGTATTGTAAAATAGACACTTGAGTGGAATAGAAAGGAATGTTAGGAAATATGATCAGAGAAAACTTGTAAGCCCTCCTTGAGCCTATAACTGATTGGAATACCTAAAAGGGGTTCTACAACTTGCCCAGTGAAATAGGCCTCATGCAAAGCCTTTACAGAGTAAAGGACCTTAGGTGGAATCCTGAGTCCCATCCAGAACCTTATGAGGAGGGACATTTCCACTAGAAAGGACAAGCAGACTGGAACAGCTACAGTGACAGAAGATACATCTTCATGATGAACCTGACCTATATTCAGAGCAGTAGTTACTCTAAATACCAACAGAGAGGGAAAGTGTCTTCACATCAAGTATCAATGCTATCCGCTCTGTACACAGAGTAGATAGGGACAGGCAACTTAGACATTGGCTACCTAAAATGAGGGGGCAATAAAGGCACGAAGTGACTGGCTTACAAGGTTTCAAGAGGGAGTTTAGTTTAAGAGTATGGAGGAAAAGAAAGAGTCCCCACTGAATAGTTATCATCTTGTCTAGATGGGTCTACTGAAAAGAGATGGGGATAAGATTCGTAAGATTCAATAGTAAATAATTGTTATCATGGCTAATTGTGACTGTCACAATTGTAAAGATAGTTTTATAACAAAAAAAAAGGAGAGTGGTTAATCTTACAGTCCAGAAACAGAAGACCCTAGGACCATCAAGAGAGGAATGCACAAGCAGAATGAGGGACCTTATCCAGAGAAGCAGCAGCGCCAGAGATGGAGGCAGAGATGGGGGCATGGAGAGGGGGAGTGGCTGATTCATGGACTAAGAAGAAAGGGCCTAAGAACTGATGGCCAGGAAATAGACTTGCAGAATGTGCCCTTTGGAGATATAAATTATTATATATGCCTGAGGAAAAAAAATTACTTATAAGATTATAAGAGTACAGTATAAAGTTTCTAATACAATTCAATGGCAAACACCATCAACTACAGTTATCCTGTGCAAGGCAGTAAAATTGTCTAACCCAATTATGTAAAAACACAAAAGAATTGTTTAGACAAGTTTTATCACCAAGTCCTTCCATTGATGTTGAAAATCAAAACTCTTAATAACATTAAATATTTTCTGATTATAGAACTTGCTTTCCAAGTTAGTTCAACATAACATTCTCTTCCTTAAAACTTTGTTGTTGTTGTAAAGTGCTGTCGAGTCGGTTCCAACCCATAGCGACCCTATATAGGGTTTTCAAGGAGCAACTGGTAAGCTTGAACCGCCGACCTTGCAGTTCAAACAGCTTTGCAGTCTGGCTCATTAACACACAGCATCACACCAGGACTCCTCCTTAATACTTACACTAGGATAAATTTTGCAGTAGTTATTTCTAGGAGGTAGACCACAACAGCCACTTGCCAATCAAATTTCATAGCTAAAAAAAAAATTTTTTTTAACAACAAAAACTTTTTATTGTGAATTGAATGAAGGTTTGCAGAGCAGAATGTCAGTTTTACATTCAAGTATTCATACATGTTTTGTTTCATGTAAATGGTTGCAATCCTGGTGTTAAGCTGTAGGATAAGCATGAATGAATTAATTGACTCTTAGATATAATTACCATTATTAACTGTTGTGGCACTGGTTCCGACTCATAGCAACCCTGTATAGGGATTCTGAGACTTAAAAATCTTTGCAAGAACAGGATATGAACAGACACTTCACTAAGGAAGAGATCAGGGCAGCCAACAAACATATGAAGAAATGTTCACGATCACTAGCAATTAGAGAGATGCAAATCAAAACAACAATGAGATATCATCTCACACCAAAAATAACAGCAAAGATGAAAAATGGAGAAGACAATAAATGCTGGAGGGGATG
>NW_006408781.1:2675963-2715296 GCF_000296735.1 Chrysochloris asiatica
CAGGAGCGCCCACACTTGCAGATGATACCCACGTGACCTGGACCAGATGACTGGATGATCGGAGCTCAACCAGGAGAGGAAAGAAGGGGGAGGGGGGGGGAGAAAGAGTGAGCTGATACAGTCTGATGAACTTGACCTATACCTATGGAGCAATGACTCAAAAGAAGGAACAAATCCTCACAGCAAGAAACATTCACACACACACAGAGTGGAAGGAGAAGGTCAGCTTGGACATTGGATACTCAAATGGGAGGGGGGACTACACAGGCAAGAAGTAACTGGCTTACAAGCTTTCAAGAGGGAACCTGGTGCTAGGGAGCATGGCAGAAGGCAGAATCTCCAGCAGGTACTATTCAATCTGTCTGGGCGGAGCTGATGAAAGGAGATACAGATGGGTAACTTGTGATACAGTAGTGAATAATGCTTATCAGGACAGATTATGAGGATTGGAAATGCAAAGGTAGAAGTTTTGTAACAAGGAAGGGAGTGATTGATTCTCCAGGATAGGAGCCTCTGGGACCATCAACGAAGAGCCAAGAGCGGGACCCTACCCAGAGAAACAGAGATGCCTGAGATGGAGACAGAGATGATGACGTGGAGTGATAAAATGACCGGGGACTTTGAACTCAGAGATGGAAAGGGACTGTGGGCTGAAAACTGGGGGGAGGCGGGAAGTGTAGGGAGCGGGTTTCTGGGATATACCCTTTGGGTGGTTGGGGATGCATGGAGGGGATTGGAACCATGGCAGTGAGATGATATACAATGGAATGAATGTAAAACTAAAGTTCTCCCATGTAAACTATCATATAATTCACAATAAAACATTAAGAAAATAAATAAATAAAAACAAATCTGTCTTGGAAGAAGTATAGGAATAAGTACAATCATAACGCTCTTTACAAGTAAAGATGGTGAGACTTTCTCCTGTACTTTGGACATAACTGGAGGGATCACTCCCTAGAGAAGGGCACCATGCTTGGTAAAGTAGAAGGTCAGCAAAAAACAAAAACAAACAAAGAAAAAATCTTTGCAAGAGCATAAAGCCTCATCTGTCTCCCACAGAGTGGTTGGCGAGCTCGAACCACTGACCTTGTTTGATGCTTATCCTATGGAGCCACAATGCTTCCCTACATATAGCAAGATAACAATAAGTATAGCCAATAAACGCAGAAAAATTCACTTGTCCTTACCATATTTCACTTTTCTCAAAAATACTATTAATACTTAGCTTGTTAATTACTCTTCTTAAGGCAATTTCTCTTTAAAAGTTCATTTTCTCAGTAATGAATTAAATGTTGGTTAAGCATCTACACATCTATACAAACTACATATGTTGTTGTTGTTAAGTGCTGTCGAGTTGGTTCGTAGCATGTATTATTTTCCCTATTTACATAGACAAAATAAAATGCAAAAATTGTATAATCCTGACAAAGTAAGTCATAAATTGACAAAGATAAAACTCATGAGCTTTGTGTTTTAGTTCAATTTACACTCTGCTTCATAATCCAACCAGGTTTCATAATGAAAATTTCTCTCAGTTGGTGCCTGATATACTTTGCATTTTAAACTACTAATGAGTTAGGCAATATTTTCCTCGCTTGTGGCTCCTGCCATGATTATCTCCGCGTATAGTTTAATTAGATATCTTCTCACTTTTTACAATTTGCCTATTTTTGTAAAAGTTTGAAAAATAACTATAAAATGTTTTCACTGTCAATAGAAAAAGAAAAAGAAATAATAAATTGCCTGAGCCAGACACAGCTCCCTATAGAGCTAACCTTTTGATCCTGGAATCCTTTCATGCACTTAAGTCTTCACTAGAGTCAATGGGAGTATTGTGTATGCAAGGGCAGCAGGATCAAGTTCAGTCTCTTCTTTCTTCTTTAGTACTTCATAGCCAAGTAGGATAGGTAGCCAACTGAATCTGGTTTAGTTAATAAATAAATAAATAAATAAATAAATAAATAAATGAATGAATGAATGAATGAATGAATAAATAAATAAATAAAAAGTTTTCCTGATACTTTTAAGTTGTTTGGGTAGTGTAATAATATCAGGATTTGTAGTCAGCTATTTTGCATAATCCTTAATAAGATATTCTTATGGCTTTAAGATTTGAGTGGGCTAAGAGAAGCAAGATTGCTAGCACTTATATGAAGTATTTTTCATAAATGTTCTGTATAAAAATAACCCAAAATGCACGTCAGGAAGATGTATAATCATAGGTCTGTTCAACCCTGTGTCCAAGCAAGAATGCACCTGAACTATTCCTGATAGATTTCTACCCTATTTTTAAAGGAAAGAAATATGACATCCCTTAGAAAATCTCCAAATACTTACAGTAGTTAGAATCAGGAAAATCAAAACTCTGTTAGCTGGATAATTCCTGCATGGTCTGCATTTTTTTTTTTTTTTCCTTTAAAAAAGTACAAACTACTCTGATGAACACAAAGAAGTCTCTAGAATATTCTTCCATGTAAATAGACTAAGAACCCCTATGATTAATACTACTATCTAAATCAAAGCAAAGTACTTTTCCCTTTAGAATATGTATCACCCAAATCCCTTACATATTCCCTGATGAGGGTTTTTATTCTGGGCAAAGCCAAAAGGCTAAGCAAGGTGATTCTGTACTGCCTAGTGGAAGATGGAGACATACAGTGGTGCATTCCAAAAACCACAAAGTCTCTTTTTCTTATAATTACCTAGAAACTTAGGTTCATTTTCTAGCATTTTGGGCCTGAACACTGAGAGTTTAAACTGGACACAACCTAATGTTGCCTTTTAAATAAGCATTTTGTTGGAAGAATATGATAACGCCTGTGATTTACTCATATTGGGCATTCAGCAGTATCTTGGGCAGTATTTGTAACTATGGTTATATCTTTGATCTGGAAAAAAAAAAAAAGCTTCACTAGTAATAAGTGGTGGTCCCAATAATAAACATGAGATCTATAATGACCTTTTTTCTGATTAAATACATACACACACACACATATTTCAGAAGCATGAAGAAATGTGAACACTGTACTTAATATTAGAAATGAAGAGTGGTATAATATATATATGAATAACTAACTGATTTTTCCGCACTTTTTGTAATCCAGATGTTGGGTGACCTAATCTTTGCTTCTGAACAACTACAGCTTCTTTACAAAAATCTCTTATAACTTTAACAGTGGTTCTCAGATAAAAAGGCACTGCACTAAGAGAAAAATTTCCACATTCTCTTTTCTGTTATCTATGACTACTGAGAACCATAACTTCACATATTCCCTTATTGGAATACCCAACTCAAAGAAGTATTTTGCTATGCATTATGGGTCATACTTTAGGATTATGAAATCAAATTACTTCAAAAAATTAACATGTTATTTATGTAAAAGGAGTCTTGATGTGGCACTGGATGGCTAACCACAAGGTCTGCAGTTCAAACCCACCAGCCACTCCTTGGAAGCCCTATCCAGGGTCACTTTGAATAGGAACCAACTCAACAGCATTTCCCAACAACAACATATGTAAAAAGAAAATTTAAGTGACTTCCTTAAAATCAAACAGGTTTCTACTGTTTCAAGAGAAAACCACTACAAATTCTTAAACTCTTAAATTAGAAATTCTTAAACTAAAAAAGCCAGAATTACTGGATGAGTTAAGACTAAAAAACTATCACCCTGAGATACTGTTTAAACTTTGTACTGAAACCACACCCAGATATCACCTTTCAGCTAAATAATAGATTGGCTCATAAAATAAGCAGTAGCACCAAGAGAGTGTGCTAGGCTTGTATCTTTTCACCATATTTATACCAATTGTATACTGAGCCAATAATCTGAGAGCTGAATTATATGAAGAATAATGTGACAACAAAATTGTAGGAAGATTTATGAACAACCTGCAATATGCAAATGATACAACCTTGCTTGCTAAAAACAAAGAGGACTTAAAATGCTTTTTGATGAAGATCGAAGACTACAGCCTTTAGTATGGATAGCACCTCAACTTAAAGGAAACAAAAACCTTCACAACTGGACCAATAAATAATATCGTGATAAATGGGAAAAAAATTTTTTTTTGAAGTTGTCCAAGACATCATTTTACTTAGATCCACAATCAGTGTTCATTAAAGCAAACATCAAGAAAACAAACGCCATATCACATTAGGCAAATCGGCTACAAAAGACCTCTCTAAAAGTGTTAAAGAGTAAAGCAGTCATTTTGAGGACTAAGATGCTCTTACCCTAAGCCATGGCTGAGAACCTCACATGCATTGAAGGTTAAATAATGAATAAGGAAGACTAGAAGAATTGATGCTTTCAAATTATGGTGCTAGCAAAGAATATTAGAAGTACTGTGAACTGCCAGAGAACAAACAAATCTGTCTTAGAAGAAGTACAGCCAGAATGCTCTTTTTAAAAGTGAGTATGAATTATGACTAATTGCGATTGTCACAATTGTAAAGGTAGAAGTTTTGTAACAAAAATGGGGGAGTAGTTAATCTTACAGTCCAGAAACAGAGGACCCTAAGACCATCAAGGAAGAAAAGCACAAGTGGAGTGCAGGACCCTATCCAGAGAAGCAGCGATACCAGAGATGGAGGCATAGATGAGACCATGGAGAGAGAGCAGCCGAGGTCTCTAGATTCATGGAAACAGAAGGACTGAGAGCTGGTGGCCAGGAGGCATACTCGCAGAATGTGCCCTTTAGTGGTGTAAACTATTATATATGCCTGAGTGTTTAAAAAAAAAAAAAGAATGATATAGAGAAGTACTGTTAATTTGTGGTACATGGAGGGGATTATAATAATTTTAATGAAACAAAGTATATGATTTGTTGAACGTAAAACTGATGATCTGCCCTGTAAACTTTCACTCAATTCACAATAAAAACTTTAAAAAAAAAAAAAAGTGAGTATGAGCATGTTGTCAGGAAGGACCAGTCCCTGGAGAAAGATACCATGCTTGGTAAAGTGGAGAATCAGCAAAAACGAGGAAGGCCCCAATGAGATGGATTGATGCAGTTGCTTCAACAATGGGTTCACATAACAATTGTAAGAATAGTACAAGACCAGTCAGTGTTTCATTATGTTGTGCAAAGATTTTCTGTGAATTTAAACCAACTCAACAGTACCTGACAACAACCCTAGAGTACTGTGCTCCTTTTAAAAATCATCTACAAAGGTTAATAAAAGAGTACTGCTAGGGACTTATTTCAAAAATATATAGGAAACTACAACACCTCTACAAGAAAAAGACAAATAACTCAATTAAACAATGGCCACAGGACATGAACAGACACTTCACCAAGGTGGGATCCGGGCAGCCAACAAACATATGAAGAAATGTACACAATCACTAACCATTAGAGAGATGCAAATCAAAACAACAATGAAATATCATCTCACACCAACAATAGCAGCAAAGATTTAAAAAAAAAAAAAAAGTAGAGGACAATAAATGCTGGTGGGGATGTGGAAAGACTGGGACACTCCTGCATTGTTGGTGGGACTGCAAAATGGTCCAACCTCTCTGGAAAGCAATATGGCACTTCCTAGGAAGGTTGGAAATAGAAATACCTTATGATCCAGCAATTCCTCTACTTGGTATCTACCCACAAGAAATACAAGCCATATTAAGAAAAAGAAATTATACTAAAGGGGGGTAGGGGGAAGTTTTTGTTGGGTGCTGGGAAATAGGTGGTGGGTGGGGGGAAGGGCAGAGGGTGGAGCACAGGGCGGGGATTGGGCTCAGGAGAGCTTGGATGATGGGGAGGGGGGCAATATACAGGGAGGGAGAGGGAAGTGGAGAAAAGGGGCAGATGGGAGAACAATAGGGCATGTTTAGACTTAGAAGGACCAAGTGGGACAGAGATAAAGGACTATGTGTGCACAGCCTTGGAGCTCCAGGGCTCTGAGATACAGAGATTGACTCATGGTCGGAATGGGCGGGGAATCGTGTTAAGATGCTTGACTGTTGTTTTGAATCTTGGTTTCCCTGGCATTATAATATAGAGTAGACACTGGAGGGGGTAGAGAAAGGAATAGTCAGAAACATCATACTAGAAGGCTTGTAAGTCTGTCTTCTGCCTTTAACTAATTGGAATACCTAAAACGGGGCTACAACGTACCCGGTGAACGAGGCTTTCTGCGGAGCCTTTGCAATACATAAAACTATAGGTAGAAACCAGAACCACATCCAGATCACCAGAGATGAGAAATCCCCACTTGAAGGGATGAGCTGATGAGCCTGGAACGGTGAGAAGAACAAAAGATACGTCTCGAATGGAAGACTTACATGAAAAACATGACACAATGGAGACAGATGGACTGCTACTACAGGAACAAACAGGTCGCTCCCCTAGGAGACATTGGGGCAGTCAGTCGGGTCCCACCAACGTAGGGCCCCCCCCACCAAAACTGAGACTCAGTGGAAATGCACTCTCGGATTGGTAAACACACGCATCACCGTTGGGGAGAAATGGGGTAAAGGCAGCAATGAAGCGGCGAGCTAAGCCTCACAATATTCAGAGGGCTTCTGTGGACTGGGTTGGGGACCTGGTTGGCAGGCAGTGCGAGGAGACCCGAGGACTCCTGGGCCCAGAGTCAGTGACGTGGCTGCAGAGGACTCAAGTGTAGAATGGAGCTGCCTGCTGATGGGACGAGAGGGCATGTGCACAAGAACACCCACACTTGCAGATGACCCCCACGTGACCGGGACTGGAAGACTGGATGATCAGAGCTCAACCAGGAGGAGAAAGAAGTGGGGGAAGGGGGGAAAGAAGATTGAGCTGATCCAAGCTGATGAACTTAACCTATGCATACGAATGCAGTGACACAAAAGAGGCAACAAATCCTTACAGCGAGAAACATTCCCACCCCCTCCACACACAGAGTAGACAGAGAGGGGCAACTTGGACATTGAATACCCAAACGGGGAGGGAGGGACTACAAAGGCAAGAAGTAACTGGCTTGCTTACAAGCTTTCAAGAGGGAACCTAGAGCTAGGGGGCATGGAGGAAGGCAGAATCACCAGTGAGTACTATCCAATTTGTCTAGGTGGAGCTGATGAAATGAAATACAGATGGGTTACGTGCAATACTGTAGTGAATAATGGTTATCAAGATGGATTGTGAGTGTTGGAAATGCAAGGGTAGATGTTTTGTAGCAAGGAAGAGAGCGATTATTTCTCTAGTCTAGGAGCGGAGGTCTCTGGGACCACCAACGTATAATAGCCGAGATCGGGACCCCACCCAGAGAACCAGGGATGCCTGAGATGGAGACAGAGATGATGACATGGAGGGATGAAGTGGCTGGGGACTTTGGATCCAGAAAGGGAGAGGAACTGTGGGCCAAAGACTGAGGGGGGAGGGGAGAATGTAGAGCACGGGCTTCTAGGATATGCCCTTTGGTCGGAAGCCGATGCATGGAGGGGATTGGAACCATGGCAATGTAATGATATATAATGGAATGAATATGGAACTGAGGTTCTCTCATGTAAACTATCATATAACTCACAATAAAACATTAAAAAAAAAAAGAAATACAAGCCATAACACGAGTAGACATATGCACACCATGTTCATAGCAGCACTATTTACGATAACAAAAAGATGGAGACAGCCTAAATGCCCATCAACTGAAGAATAGATAAACAAACTGTGGTACATACAACAATGGAATATTATGCTAACTTGAAGAATAACAAGGAAGCTGCAAGCCACCACCTAACATGGATGAACCTTGAGGACATTATGTTGAGTGAAATTAGTCAGTCACAAAAGGAGAAATACTGCATAGGACCACTACTGTAAAAGACTAAGAAAAAGAACACATACTAAAGGGGGTTGGGGGGAACTTGTTGATGGCTGGGATGTAGAGAGTGGGGTGAGGGGAGGGAGGGGAAGGTGGAGCACAGGGCAGGAAATAGACACAGGAGAGTTTGGGTGCTGGAGAGGGGGGCAATATACAAAAAAGGAGAGGGGAATGGAAGAACAAAGTGGATGGGAGAACAATTAGGCAGGTTTGCATGGGCTAAGTGGGACAGAGGTAAAGAATGGGGTATGCACAACCTTGGAACAACAGGGCTCTGGGATACAGTGATTGAGACATGCTTGGAATGGGGAAAAGGGGTAAATAATGTTAAGATGCTTGGCTGTCTTTTGAATCTTGGTTTCCCTGGCACACCATTATAAAATAGACATTTGAGGGGGAGAGAAAGGAATAGCCAGAAATATCACCATAGAAAGATTGTAAGTCCGTCTTCTGCCTATAATTGATAGAAATACCTGAAATAGGGCTACAACATGCCCAGTGAAGGAGGCTTCCTGTGGAGCCTCTGCATTACATAAGACTATAGGTGGAATCCTGAACAGCATCCAGAATCTTCAGAGGTGGGAAATTTCCACTTGAAATGATGGTCAGACCAGCCTGAAGCAGATAGAACAGAAGATACTTCTTAAAAGAAAGACCTACAGGAAAAATACAAAACAATATAGGTAGTATGACTGATTACTACAAGAACAAGCAAGTTGCTTGCCCAGAAGACATCAAGGCAAGTGGTCAAGTCCCCTCAGAGCAAACCCCCTTCCACAACTAAGACTCAATGGGAATACACGTTCTGATAGGTGACCACATTCATCACAATAAAACATTAAAAAAAAAAAAGAAAGAAAGAAAGATAAGGGGAAGTGAGAGAAAAACAGAAATGAAGCTGCGAGCTAAGCCCTACAATGTTTGATAGACTCCTGTGAACCCGGATGGAACCTGGTTGGCCAGCAATGTGGCAAGACCTGGGGACTCTTGGGCCCAGAGTCAGTGACATAGCCACAGAGGACAGCCTCCGGTTGATAAGAAGAGAGGGCATATGCACAAGAACACCCACACTTGCAGATAATACCCATTTGACCTGGCTTCAGTGACTGGATGATCAAAGCTCAACTAGAAGAAAAAAGAAGAGGAAAAAAAGAGTAATCTGATACAATTTGATTAACTTGATCTACACCTATGAATGCAGTAGCTCAAAAGACGGAACAAATCTTTACAGCAAGGATCATTCCCACCTCTCCATACAGAATAGACAGGGATGGGCAACTTTGACATTGGCTACCTGAAATGGGGGTGCTACAAAGGCAAGAAGTGACTGGCTTACAAGTTTTCAGGAGGGAACCTAGATCCAGAGAGTGTGGAGGAAGGTAGAATCTGCACTGAGTAGTATCCAATCTGTCTAGGTGGTGCTGATGAAAGGAAATGTGGATAGATCTCTTTTGATACAATAGTGTTATGAGGACTGATTGTGAGGGTTGGCAATGTATAGGTAGATGTTTTGTAGCAAGAAGGGGAGTGATTAACCTTGTAGTCTAGGAGGGGAGGTCCCTGGGACAATCAAGGGAGAAGAGTGGAGAGCGGGACCCTACCCAGAGAAACAGTGACACCAGAGATGGAGGCAAAGATGATGATGTGAAGAGATGGAGCAGCTGGGGACTTTATACCCAGAGAGAGAGAGGGGCTCTGTGCTGACGACCGGGAGGGCAGGCTTGTAGGGTATACTCTTTGGTTGGTTGATGACGCATGGAGGGGATTATAACCATGGCAATGAAACGATATACAACAAGATGAATGTAAAACTAATGTTCTCCCATGTAAACTATCACATAATTCACAATAAAACATTAAAAAAAAAAGTACTGCTATAAAATCACAGACACCTTTATTAAACAAAAATATGACACTATGGGTTAATGTGCTGGACTACAAAGTCGGTTTGAACTACAAGGTCAGCGGTTCAAGCTCACCAGCTGCTCCTCGCAAACCCTACACAGGGTCACTATGAGTCTTACCCAACTTGATGGCACTTAACAGCAACAACAACCCTTCCATAAAGAATTTTGTACTCATCAATTTACATCATGTCAAAATGGCAGTTTGGGCAATCTTGAGGGGAAAATCATGTTCTTTCTGTGTTCTTTGAGATTAGGGAACAAAAAGATGTCTGAAGGGCTATGGAGTGGATGGGGTAAAGTTTGAGATAGCCTCAATGAATGAGCAGGTGCAGTGTCATGATGGGGGCAACAACTTCCTCAGTGCAAATTTCTTGGCCTTTTTCTCACCAGTGCAGTGTTCCATTTTCGAGGAACTTCTTCCTATTAAGTGATTGTGCTGTGTCCTTTGAAAAAAATCTATAAAGATTACCAGTTTTGGAATCCTAAGAAAACAGTTATCACTGACCTCTCTACTTTGAATGTAACGGGCTCAGCAGATCCCATTGGAAGTCGTTGTTTTGATTGGACCTTTATGTGAAGGCATCCTAAGGAGACTTAGATAATTGTATTAGTGAAAGAACTTGTCTGCAGTCATCCATCCACTGATTGCAGAGACTTGCTTAAACACTTTTTTTGGGTTGTTGTTTTTTTAATAAACCCAGGCATGTATGGACTTGAAACCTAGTAGCAATACTTTTTGACTTAACCTCATACTTATAATACATTTATATTGAATGTTTTATATTGGAGTCCTGATGTGGCACTATAGCACAAGCACTTAATTGCTAACCACAAGCTTGCCAGTTCAAACATACCAACCACTCCTTGGAAACTATATAGGATTCCTATGAGTCAGAACTGACTTGATGGTACTTAACAACAACTACATATGCATTGAAAGACAACTGCAAGTCTGATTACCAGTACGTTATTATAGTTGTAGTTATCAATTTGATTTTCTTCTGTTAATCTTTATACTTTTCTAAACTATTTAAATGTTTTATAATAAAGCTGTTTTTTTTTTTTTTCATTGAAAAGTATTTTGAGGAGGGGAAAAACCATCAGTACAATTTAATATTAATATGCAGGAGAAAATACCAGACAGCCACAGAGTTTCAGAAATCCAGCTGCCTTTGTAAGAAGAGACTAAAGCAGATGCTTGACAACAAGGATGAGGTAAATAAGTGCTGAAGCTTGAAGCACAATGGTTCCACAGCACCCCAGTGCACCTGAATACACGTTACTGAACTTGAAATTCAGGCCAGCATGCTCCCCCAAAGACTGCAAAGCCTAAAACTAATGACAATGAGCATATCAGACCCAGGACTTTTACACACCTTGGACTTGATTTGTGTTGAAATGTTGGTCCTTCAACAGTTTATAATGTTGCTTTTCTACTCTACACACTGCTCCGTTTTCCTTTAAAAGTGATTTCCCACACACCCTCCTGTTTCCTTAATCCTACAAGACAGTTTCAGTCTGAATGGGTGGGGAATGGAAAACTGATTTGAAAGGCTAAAATCTTCTTGGCTTTACCTGATTTATGATTATCTCAGCTAAAGTACCAAGTGCATATCAATAGCATTATCTTAGCCCACAGACATTTCTTTTTTCTGCCATAATGAGTAGAAACAACAGGATGTGCATCATAAAGACAGAGATACCATAACACAAAGTGATATAACAGGACTCACGCTAGAAAGTCTCCCATGAGTCTGGTGAGTCTGGATATGTGAAGAGGTGGTCCAACATGAACAAAAGGACAGAATCATACAACCACATCAGATCCTTTACCTGTTAAGAATAATAGATTACCTGATGCCCCTAAGACCTGAATAACTTACAAGAACAAAGAAATTTATGAAGTCCTAAGAACATAAGATTGACCCATGAATTTTTTGGCCATTCACCAGGTTAACATGCAAGTCTAGTTTCTCGTACTGGGAAAGGAAAAGGTAAAAGTCAATGTTTCTTGGCTTTACATTAAAAGTTGAAAAAATGACAGTGGGATGAGAGATGGAGCATGAGTCCCCTTCTTGCTTGCCAAAGCACAAGCTCAATACAGTTGCTTGTTTTAGAATCATTGTGAATGGAACATTAAAGGAAACAACTAAGAGAATACACCATGTTCATAAGTCTGTTGCTATCTGATACTTTCATTTTCTCTAATGACATATTTGTAGAATCATGTTAGAAGTAAAGTTTAAAACACAATTTTAATCTCTAACCTTCTGAAAATAGTTGAAAGAGAAAAATCTCTAGACTAAAAACTGGGATTATCTTTCATGGGAACTGTTCAAAAACAAAGGGTTTGCATTTGTTTTCATGTGTGTGTGTGTGTGTGCCCTTATGTACTTTCTCAGCAACTAGTATGGAATCAAACCTGTTTTTTGTTCTGTCACAATAATCATGTATGAAGCAACTAAGAATGTTTTGTTAGCCTGTACTCAAAATCTTTAGTATTTACAACGGAGTAAATGTTGTCAAAATCTCTTAGTTTCTGTCTAAATGATGAGCTAAAATAGAAAATATAGAAGAGAAAAGGTTAATTCAGTGAAAAATATGACACTGACAGATTATTTTCCAAACATTTTGCTATATGATTATACTTAAATTCTTATATTTACTAATATTTTTCTATTTGCTACTTGTATTAATTTATTTTTTATTTACCAATACTAATTAAATTTATTAATGATATATTTATTACCCTCATGCTTATACAGTTTTGGAGTCCTAATGTGATACGTAGGATAAACACTGGACTGCAAGGTCAGTTTGAAGCACAAGGTCAGCAATTCAAACTCACCAACCACTCCTGGGAAACCCTACACAGGGTCGCTGTGAGTCAGAATCAACTCAATGGCACTTAACAACAACAGAAAATACAAGTTTAAGTTTATTAATAGGATTAGAAAACTCATGAGAGCACAGTGACTCTGTACAATAAGCAGTGGACTGAAAACCACAAGGTCTGTGGTTCAAGTCTACCAGCTGCTCTATGGGAGAAAGATGAGACTTTCAACTTTGCTAAGGATTTACAGTCTCAGCGTTGTAATGTATCAAAACCAACTTGAAGGCACTTACCAACAACAATAAAGCTGGAAAACTTATGTTCTGTATTAAACTAAACTGTCTCTCCAGAATTTTTTTCAACTCTAAAATTCCACAAGTCTCATTAGTTTATTAATGAGAGCTAGATGGAATACTTATTTCACTTTTCAGAAACACATATGCTTCTATATTATAAAAACCTGAATGAAGTGATCATTTTTGTGAATACACAGAAGCTATTATTACTGTGAATAAAAGTATTGAGGCCTTAAAATAAAAAAGAAAGAAAAACATTTGCACTGGCCTTCACACTGTAGACCCTACCCTTATTCACTCAGGAGTCTTTGAAGGCCTTGAAGTTTTGAACAAGAACAGGAGATGTGTTTTAGCTGCATGCCTAACCTCTTCACTTCTGCCCCAATCACTACTTCTCACAAATTAATAATTTTTGTTATTGAGTAGGTTCCAACTTACAGTGACCCTGTATAAGGTTTCCGAGGAGCTGCTGGTGATTTTAAACCGCTAACCTTGTGGTCCAAACTGACCTTGTGGTCCAAACTGACCTTGTGGTCCAGTGTTTATCCTACAGTACCACACCAGGACTCCAAAAGTAACAATTAGATATCAAGAAAATGGAACCTGTGGCAAAGAAAACATTGGCTTTTGAAACAAAGAAGTCATTAACTAACCTGTTCATCTCCAGCGAAGACTTGGCTTGCTGTAGTCTCAAAGAACCAGAGAATTCTTTTTACATATCTGGGTGATTCTCCTGTGCCTTAGGCAAGGCTCCACCTATCTAAACCATTCCTCTCACATCAGTTTCTATCAAATGTCCAAACATTTCCAGACAAAAGAAATCCCACAGTAATCCATTTCAATGTATCTCAAACCTCAGTGTTGGGAAATTCTCTATGTCCAACCTAGCTGCCCATTGCTGAAATTAAAAAAACATTTCCTGTTGTTGTTTTCACAGCAGCAAAGATAAAAGCTGTTCAACAATCTCCATATACCTGAAAACTTTAATTAAACCACACATCGTTTTGCATCTTTAAAACTGAATATTGTTGTTAGTGCCATCGAGTCGGTTCCAACCCATAGCGACCCTGTACAGGGTTTCCAATGCTGTAAATCTTTACAGGAGCAGAAAGCCTCATCTTTCTCCCATGGAGTGGCTGGTAGTTTCAAACTGCTGACCTTAAGGTTCACAGTCCAATTCGTAACCACTATGCTACCAGAGCTCCTTTTTAAAATTGAATAGTCACAGTTATTTAACCTTTTTTCATAGGTCATATTTCTGCAACCATTTGATCAGTTTTTTGTGTTTTTTTTTTCTTATGTAGTCTTTTGTGGCTCTAATTTATGTAGTAGGTCTGGACTTAAAAGGAAATCTGAATTGCTTAGACATTGAAGAGACAGTATGAGGTTTTGAAACAGGGTTTAGAGATGGCAAGGTTAGGTGCAAGAGAGAAGACTAGAGAAAGATATGTTGTTGTTGTTGTTGTTGTTGTTGTTAAATTGCCTCTAGTCAATTCAGCAGCCAGCAGCTGGTAGATTTGAACCACCGACCTTGCAGTTAGCAGTCCAATGCTTATCCTAAAGTGCCACAGAACTTAATTCATAAAATTGAGATTCTTTTGGGAATGTAAGTCTTAATAGTCATTCTAAATTTTCCACTATTTCTTGCAAAATTATATTTTCAAAGATGGCATTGCTGTTGTTAAGTGCCATTGAGTTGGTTCCGACCCATAGTGACGTTGTATAGGGTTTCCAAGGAGCAGCTGGTGAGTTTGAACCACTGACCTTGCAGTTCAAATGGTTTTGCAGTCTGGCACGTTAACTCACAGCACCACACCAGGACTCCATTTGTTGTTGTTGTTATGTGCCGTGGAGTCAGTTCTGACTCAATAGTGACCTTCTACAGGGTTTCTGAGGCTGTAAATCTTTACAGGAGCAGAAAGCCTCATCTTTCTCCAGCGGAACAGCTGGTAGTTTCGAATTGCTGACCCTCAGGTTCGCAGCCCGATTCGTAACCACTACACTACCAGAGCTTCTTAGGACTCCATTAGCTAACATTATATTCAGCTGTATGTTTTGTTAATGTCAATACTGCTATCACTTGGAAAGGATGCTGATTATTATAGATTGAATCATTTCCTCCCAAAATATGTGTTGTAAATCCTAACCTCTAAACCTGTGACTATACTCCCATTTGGGAATGGGTTGTTTTTGTTGTGTTAGAAAGGCAGGATTAATGTAGGATGTAAGCTTAGTTAATGTCTTGATATACAAAAGGTATTAAACACAAGGTAGCAAAGATAGACTGAAGAAGAGAGATGCCAAGAATATAAAGATTACTCAGAAGAAGGTCAGAAGAGACAAGGACCTTCCTCCAGACAGCAGAGAGAGAAAGTCCTCTCTTAGAGCTGGCACCCTGAATTTGGAATTCTAGCCTTCTACACTGTGAGAAAATCAATTTGTTTGTTAAAGCTAACCTACTTGTGGTATTTCTGTTATTGTTGTTGCTAAGTGCCGTCAAGTTGGTTCTGACTCATAGTGATCCTGTATAGGGTTTCTGAGGAGCAAATGATGGATTTGTGTTGCAGACCGTGTAAGACTAGTCAGAGGTTCGAGGCCCTCTAGGGTTGAGTGTAACAAATGAGGCCACTGGTAGTTAATGGAAAATTGCTTTCATCTTAATATTCAGGTATATATATTAAATTAGTACACTGGAGCCTTTGAAAATCCACAGATAAATGTGATATTTTTCTAAAGCCGAGACAAAATGTTGCAAGGTTAAACCTTTCTCCAAAGGATTAACTAAAAATATCTTAGCTACTTCTCGGTTCTTTGTTCTATAGACAAAGAACCCATCCTCCCTAATCCCTTTTCCAGGTGCAGCCCATTCACCTGGGCGTCTCCTGCAGAACTCTCACCTTCCCCCAACTGACCTCAGGGGCTATAGATATGTTAATTGGGCCTGAGAATCCAAGTTGCTGGCCTGGGATTCGAACCAGTGAAGTACAATGTAAAGTTACCTGAATGTCTGGAAAATTACTGATGTTAGCTGTATCCTGTTTTAGTCCCTCCCAGCTTGGTGTGAAACTCCTCCCCTAAATAAAACAGAGGCCCAAGCCTCCCCAGGTGTGCATTACTGGTTGGAAGGCATGGAGTAAAGATAGCATTGCATTACTGGTTGGAAGGCATGCAGTAAAGATTGCAGGGCAGTGAGTTGCTGCCTGCAGAGGCCACGATGCCTGTACTCCCAAGCCTGCCCACCAGTGATGTATCCACCCTGGCTTTGGGGTGCCTCATTGTCTCCCTTCTTCTGTTTGTCTGTGTATTCTTTAGCTATCCCTATCACCGCTGGATCTCCCCTCCTCGTGAACCAAACACGCGTGACAACTATGTCGAGGGAAAACCCCGGCAGATTTGAACCTCCGACCTTGTGGTTCAAACTGATCTTGTGGTCCAGTGTATTATCCTGCAACATCAAACCAGGACTCCATTTCTGTTATAGTAGCACTATATAACTAAGAAAGGAGCTCTGCTAAGGTGGTGGTTATGAGTCGGGCTGCTGACCTCAAGGTCAGCAGTTCAAAACTACCAGCTGTTCCATGGGAGAAAGATGAGGCTTTCTGCTCCCGTAAAGATTTAAATTCCTTGGAAACCCTAAACAGGGTTGCTATGAATCAGAATCGACTCCACGGCACATAACCACCACCACCACCGTGTAACTAAGGAAGAATCTGATACCGAGAAGTAAGAATGCTATTCTAACAAATACCTACAATGTTGACGTAGTTTTGGAATTGGGTAATATGTAGAATCTAGAAGAGTTTTCAGGTGCCTAGTAGTAAAAGCCTAGATAACCCTGAAGAGATTGTTGGTAGAATTATGGATGTTAAAGGCATTCTGGTGAAGGCTCAGGAGCAAGTGAAGAGAGTTAAGAGAAAGCATCTGTCATTTTAAGGAATATATATGGCATGAGCAAGAATGTTGCTAGAAATGTGGACATTAAATGTGGTCCTAATAGACTTCAAAAGAAAATGATGAATATGTGATTGGAGAATAGCAGAAGAGATGCTTTTTATGCAGTGGCTAAGAATTTATCTGAATTATGTCCAAATGTTTGGTGGAAAATTTTGTTGTTGTTGTTGTTAAATGCCATCGAGTTGGTTCTGAGCAATAGTGACCCTGAATAGGGATTCTGATGAGTAGCTACTGAGCTTAAACTACCAACCTTACTGTTCAAACTTACTTTGCAGTCCAGTGCATTAACCCATAGCACCACACCAGGACTGGTGGAAAATAGTAAATGATGAAATTGGATATCTGGTTGATGAGCTTTCTAAGCAAGATCTCAAAGGGGCTGTGTGATTTCTCCTTGTGCTTTTAGTAATTAGAAAGGAAACCAATGAACTTAAAAATGAACTATACACAAGATGGCCAAACTTCGTCTCTCATGCTTCGGACATATTGTCAGAAGGGACTAGTTGCTGGAGAAGGATATCATGTTTGGTAAGGTGGAGGGTCAGACAAAAAGAGGAAGACCCCCAATGAGATGGCAGCATCGATGGACTCAAGCATGGCAACAGTAGTGAGATTGGCCCAGGACCAGGCAGTGTTTCATTCTGCTGTGCCTAAATTCGCTATGAATCCATACCAACTCAATGGCACCTAACAACAACAACATTAAGACTGTGTATGTGACTCTGCTATCAGACTGCTATTACTTGAACAGGCAAGCTCCTGTCCTCTCCCAAGCCCTGAGTGTCCCCCAAAACAACAACACAACAACAACCACCTTGAATACAAACATTTTTAAGTGGTGGTGGGAGAAAAACAGTAAAGTTGTGTTTTGATTATGTCAACTTGATTATGTTACTTGAATTTGGAAGTGAACATTTATGGGCAAGTTAAAAAAAAAGATCATGAGCAGCCATCTGAGGTGCAACTATGATTTCTCCATGTGAGGAAGAAAGAAGAGTGATGAAAATTGAAGATGTCTAGAATCAACCAGTCCAATAGATTAATGGAGCAGGTAAACATCTGTTACCACAACTATGAGTCCAGAAAAACTAGGTGGTATCCAGTTACCACTACTCTGACAGGGATTGCATTAGAAGAAGGTCCTAGATAGAATGGAGGGAAATGTGGAATAAATCTCAAAATTATTAAAACAACAACAACAACAAAAACCAGGCTTACAGGTCCAAAAGAGACTGGAGGAACCCAAGACTGGCCCTCAACCACTCTTCAGGTCTGGAGCAGAACTCGCACTAATGGCCCAATTTTCAGCCAAGCAATATATTGGTATATGGGAGGTATAACAGCACTAGCAAGGTTTGTTCACCATGAACTGGTCAATCATTCAAGATAAAAAAGGCAACATTTATTTAAGGACAAGGTTGAGAAGGGATGGGAAGGAGAGTGGAATGGAAATAGGAACCACAGGGAAGAAGTGGGATAATTGTTGCATGGAAATTATTGTAGTCATTGTAATGAAATAAAATATGTTATTTGTTGAATGTAAAACTGATGATCTTTTCTGTAAACCACAAGGTCAGTAGTTCAAGTCACCAATCACTCCTCAGAAGCCCTTTACAGAGTCACTTTGGGTTAGAACTGATTCTATGCCATTTAACAACAACAAAAAATCCCTAGTTTCATTTATTGTGGTTTTTCTCTTTGGTTCCTCTCATTTTTCTCTTCTCTCATTTTATTTTCCTTTCCCCCTTTTCTCTTTTTATTTATTATATTCCTTATCCTTGCTGCTATTTGTTGTTTTTATCCACCCTGAATTTTCTTTCTTTTTGTTTTTTATTTTTTCTCTTATGTGCTTTTCTCCTTTCTTGTCTTATCTAATGGGAAACAGCAACAGTGACCATACAACCCAGACACTGGGGCAAGGGTCACTACCAGTTCCTTGCCATCTGATCAATGATAACAGCCAACAACAAATAAATCCAAAACCAACTGCCATACACAGACAGTGAACAGAGAACTGTGCATGTACTTCTATTCTCTATTGCATCCACCAGAAGGCAGGCGTTGTTGTTGTTGTTAGTTGCCATAGAGTCGGTACCAACTCATTGTGACCCTATGCACAACAGAATGAATCACTGCCCGGTCCTGGGCCAACCTCACAATTGTTGCCATGCTTTAGCCCATTGATGCTGCCATTTTGCCAATCCATCTTACTGCGGGGTCTTCCTCTTTTTATCTGACCCTCCACATTACCAAACATGATATCCTTCCCAAGCAACTGGTCCCTCCTGACAATATGTCCAAAGTATGAGAGACAAAGTTTGAACATCCTGGCCTCCAAGGAGCACTCTGGCTGCACTTCTTCCTCGGAGTACCAAAGTACACAACTACAATCATTAATTAAACATAATTACACTAGACAGAAGACACTTTCAGTTCACATGAAGAAACAAGACAGAGTGACTCAAACAAGTGACCAAAGCACAGAGCCAGAAAACATTTCTGAAGAAGAAAAAATACTGGAACTACCTGATAAAGAATTCAAAAGAATGATATTTAAATATCTTTAAATGATTGGCAGAAAGATTGAGAAAGCTGCAGATGAAAGCAAGGAGAACATAAGAAAAAACTTTAGAAGATTTCAGGGAAACACTACAAGAACAATGGAGAAAGTAAGTGAAAAATTTGAAATTAAAAAAAGAAAACTGAAAATAGAAATCCATAAGATTAATACTAAGATTTCAGAAATTGGTAACACGTTGAAAGGACAAAGGTACAGATTTGAATCAATAGAAGGCCAAATTAGTAAGCTTGAAGACAAATCTTTCAATGTTGTTGTTATGTGCCATGCAGTCAGTTCTGACTCATAGCCACTCTACACAGGGTTTCTGAGGCTGTAAATCTTCACGGGAGCAGAAAGCCTCATCTTTCTCCTGCGGAACAGCTGGAGTTTTGAACTGCTGACCTTGCGGTTCACAGTCTGATTCGTAATCACTACACTACCAGAGCTTCTTAAATCTCTCAATACTAGTCTGTTAAAGGAACAATCAGAAAAAAAGGAGACAATTCAAAGAAAGTCTAAGATTTATCTGGAATATCATCAAAAGGAATAACACATGTGAATGAAATCACAGAAAAGGAACAGACCAAACACACAGAGAAAAAATTGTCAAAGAGTTGTGGAGGAAAAAATTCCTAACATCATAGAAGATGAGAAGATAAGCATTCAAGAAGCTGAACAAACCCCAAAAAAGGTAGACTCCAAAAGAAAATCACCAAGACATACTGTAATGAAACTTTCCAAAACCAAAGGAAAGCAAATAGCAGTTTGGAAAAACAAAAAACCTACAACAGAGAAACAATAAGACTATGCTCTGATTTCTCAGCAGAAACCATGAGTGTAAGAAGGCAACTCTAAAAGAAAAAACTGTCAACCCAGAATCATATACCCAGCAAAAATGTCCCTCAACTACAATGGTGAAATTAAGGCATTTCCAGATAAACGGAAATTAAAGGAATTTGTAAAAACCAGATCAACTTTATAAAAAATACTAAAAGGAGTCCTTTGGTCAGAGAACCAACAACACTAGACAACAACCTGATATTAACATACATGACAACATCACACAGAAGCCAACTCAGATACAGAAGTATCCAAAGCAAAACAAACCTACAAGACTGAAAATAGGGAACCAGAAATACCAATTTATAATGAAGACAACTATAAAGCAAAAAGAGGAAATAGCATAGTTACAGAACTTCCAAATGGTAAGAAAGTTAAGTAGATTTCAAAATAAAACAGACTGTTTTAAACTTGGGAAGAAATTAATAAATTAGAGTAACCTCAAAGAAAATTAATAAACTTCAAAATAAAAAGAATAAATTTATAAAATTTAAATAAACATTAAAACCAAAGCAACAAAGAAAAGGAAAAGAAAACCCACAAACAAAATGAATTCAGCACCGGTAACTATGTGGAGCAAAGAAACTAATAGTGCCACACATGTACACAGAGCAAAATGACAGCAATAAATTCATACCTATCAATAATTCAGCATTAAAGAATAGTGATGAATCTGTGAAAACTTCATAATATGGATGAACCTGGAAGACGTTATACTGAGTGAAATTAGTTACAAAAGAACAGATATTATATGAGATCACTATTGTAAAAAGTCAAGAAAAGGTTTTCACATGAAAAGAAAGATTCTTTGATGATTACTAGGGGTGAGAGGAAAGGAAGAGTAACTCACTGGCTAGAGGGAAGACACATACATGTTAACTTGGGTGAAGGGGAGGGAGATTGGCAGAATGATGAATATATGGGAAGACTTGGGGAGGAGTACAAGAGTTGAAGACAACAGTGGTAAATACTGTTACATAAGCCATCCTACAATAACAGGGATCTATGGATAGATGCATAGACAGACATGCAGACTGAATGAGTATGGGAGTGAGAGTGGGAGTGGGAGTACATCCACAAATATAAAAAGGTTTGACAGAGGATATTTGTACATAGGTATTTATCTTTGCTGCAAATATATCCATGAATGAGGTGGAGGGCACAGGCGACAAAGTTATGAAAACTTCTTGGACATAACCAAACACATGAGGGAATGAGTTACTGGGTCTGGGGTCTAAGACCATAGTCTGGGGGATACAATGGTCAATTAGCATCCCATAGTCCACAAAGACAATGTTCTACATTTTATTTTGATGAATAGTGCATGGGATCATAAAAGTTCATAAGTGACCATCTAAGGTGCAATTATTATTGTTTCCCTGTCTAGAGGAAAAAAGACTGATGGAAATTGGAGATGCTTTTGAAATCATTAGTCCAATGGAGACAATGTGAAAACCAGTCTTCATGATCTTGAGACAAAGAAATAGATAGTTCTCAGCTACCACTACTAATTGCTCTGAAACAGATCACATTAGAAGGTCCCTGGTGTGGCCCTGTGGGTTAACATACTGGACTGCAAAGTCAGTTTGAACCGCAAGGTCAGTGATTCAAGCTCACCAGCCACTCCTTGGAAACCCTATACAGGGTCACTATGGGTTGATACTGACGGGATGGCACTTAACAACAACAGATAGAGTAGGAAGAAATGTAAAACAAAACTCAAAAATCAACCCAAACCTGCAGATAGTACCCATTTGACCTAGCCTCGATGGCTTGATAATCAGAACTTGACTATAGGAAGATAAAAATAAATAAATAAATAAATAAACAGTTTTTGATAAAGGAAACAAGGATAAATTGCTACAATTTGATGAACTTGATCGATACTCATGGAGGTTGTTGTTGTTAAGTGCTGTCAAGTCAGTTCCAACTCATAGTGACCCTGTATAGGGTTTCCAAGGAGCAGCTGGTAAGCTTGAACTGGAGGTAGTAGCTCTAAATACCAACAGAGAGATAAGGAGTCTTCACATCAAGTATCAATGTTATCCTCTCTGTATACAGAGTAGATAGGGACGGGCAACTAAGACATTGGCTACCAAAAATGATAAAAGCATGAAGTGACTGGCTTACAAGGTTTCAAGAGGGAGTTTAGTTTAAAAGTTTGTGTGTGGTGGGGAGATAGAGTCTCCACTGAATAGTTTTCATCTTGTCTAGATCGGTCTGGTAAAAAGAGCTGGGGAGAGAAGACAACGTCAAGAGATGGTGGGGTTGGGGGCTCAGGATCAGGAGATGGAAAGGGGCTGAGGACTGTGGTGGAGGGGGTGCAGGTTTACAGGGTACATCCCTTGGTTGGGTGAGGATGCATGGACAGGATGATAACTATCCCAATGAAATGATGGATGATGGAATGAATGTAAAGCTGATGTTCTCCCATGTAGACTATCACACAATTCACAATAAAACATTAAAAAAAAAAAGATAAGATTCTTATGATTCAATAGTGAGTAATTGTTATCATGACTAATTGCGACTGTCACAATTGTAAAGGTAGAAGTTTTGTAACAAAAACTGGGGAATAATCTTACAGTCCAGAAACAGAGGATCCTAGGACCATCAAGGGAGAAGAGCACAAGTGGAATGTGGGACCTTATCCAGAAAAGCAGCGACACCAGAGATGGAGGCAGAGGTGGGGACATTGACAGAGGGAGTGGTTGAGGATTCCAGATTCATGGCGGCCAGGAAGCAGAAATGCAGAATGTGCCCTTTGGTGATTTAAATTATTATATATGCCTGAGTGTTTAAAAAAAAAAAAAGTTGAAATGATTAAAGAGAAATACTATTAACTGATGGTGCATGGAGGGGATTATAATCCTTGTAAAGATTTACACCCTTGGAAACCCTGTACAGGGTTGCTATGGGTCGGAACCGACTCGACAGCACTTAACAACAACAACAATGAAACAAGGTGTATGATTTGTTGAATGTAAAACTGATGATCTGCCCTGTAAACTTTCAATCAATTTACAATAAAAACTTTAAAAAAAAAAAAAAAAAGACAGGGAAACATATTCACTGGTCCAGAAAAAAAAAAAAAAAACCTCAAAATCAAAAAAAAGGCCAAGCATTCTGGTCAGATAAAGACTGATGAAACCCGGAGACTCCAGTCAATGGTCACTACTCAGTTCTGAAAGTAAACTCACCTCATGACTTAATATTCAGGCAAGCAATATATAGGTGTGTGCTACCTTGCTTACTGAAAGTGAAAAGGATTTAAAATATTTAACTTACTCATGAAGATTAAAGACTGCATCTCAATGTAAAGAAAATAAAAATCCTCACCACTGGACTAATAAATAACATTCTTTTCAATGGAGAAAAGATTGAAGTTGTCAAGGACTTCATTCTTCTTGGAACAACCATCAACATTCATGGCAACAGCAGTCAATAAATCAAATGACGTATTTATTGCATGAGGCAAATCTGCTGTACAAGACCTTTTTAAAGTGATGAAGAGCAAAGATGTCAGCTTGAAGACTAAGGTATGCCTGACCCAAGCCATGATATTTTCAATAACCTCACATATATGTGAAAGCTGGACAGTGAATAAGGAAGACTGTAAAAGAATTGATGCTTTTGAGTTATGGTGTTGGAGGAGAATATTGAAAGTGCCATGAGCTGCCAAAAGAACAAACAGATATGTGTTGGAAGAAGTGCAGCCAGAGTGCTCCTTGGAGGCCAGGATGGCCAAACTTCATCTCTCATACTTGAGAAATATTGTCAGGAGGGACCAGTCGCTGGAGTAGAATGTCATATTTGGTAAGGTGGAGGGTCAGACAGAGAAAAAGAGGAAGACGCCCAGCAAGATGGATTAGCAAAGTGGCAGCATCAATGGGCTCAAGCGTGGCAACAATTGTGAGGTTGGCCCAGGATTGGGCAGTGTTTCCTTCCGTTGTACATGGGGTCACTATGAGTCAGTACCAACTTGATGGCACCTAACAGCAACAACAGGTGGGACAGCAACACTATTGAGGTGCACATACCATAGAATGACCAATCATTCGAGATCAAAAAGGCAGCATTTGCCCATAGACAAAGTTCAGAAGAGTTGGGAAAGAAGAATAAATGGAAACAAGAAACACAGAGAGGAAGTAGGATCCCTGATGCTATATTGAGGGAATTGTAACGATTCAGATGAAACAAAATACGTGATTTGTTCAATGTAAAATTGATGATCTGCTCTGTAAACCTTTACTCAATGCACATTAAAAAGCTAAAAACAAACTAAAGTCTAACCCTAAACATATGAAACTGTACTTGTTTTACTTATTACAAATAAGTCAAATAGGCAGACCCACACTGATACTCCAGAGAGCAGTAAATGTTACACTGTCTCAGCATTTGATATTACATATTAGAATATTTAAGTATGTCCAGACCTCACTTCCCTAAATAGGCATGAACTTTTCTCTAAATTCAGAAATCAAGCTGATTTCTCTGATCCTAGCTTCCTGACCACTCTGACCTCAGACCTCCCCCACCACACACACATTTTCAAGGCCTGAGACACTGCAGGGTGAGTGAGAGAGAAATGAGAAAGAAAGAGAAGTCTCGTGACTTCTGAAGTTGAAAAGAGGAATTCAGTGCTTAAAAGAAGAGACATAGGATGATAGCTTTGTTTACTTAAAACTAAGTAAACATCAATGCTTACTTATTTTTTCAAAGATATATTAGGGTTTTTAGCTACTTATTTCCTTATTTAAAGTATAAGAAATGTAACTACAACAAAATTAGGCTTGGCCCACACACAAAAGTTACTTTGTCTCTCACATTTAATAGCACCCCACCCACCAAATTATACATGGTCTTAAGTAGTGTCCTTAAATACCAAACAACCTGGATATTAAAATGAGGGGCCTACCACAGCTGAAATAAAACATGAAGTGGAAATGTATCCCCCTAAGGAAAATAACTAAAATATATGTTAAGGAAATGGGTAATTTAGGGAACTAAAGTATTAAAATAAATTCCCAGATGTGTGTGCTGCTGTGTGAACATCTTTAAAAGGAAACAACTTTTCATTACTTTTTAAATTCTCCTTTATTGTGAAGAAGATCTCAAAGTCTCCAGTATTCAAAGAGACAATGTCTTCTCAGAGCTTCAGACTGGGTCTTGGGCACCACAAATGTTCCAGGAACACATGGAAGCAGTTCAGGCCTGAGAACATGTCTGATTTCAACTGCCCAACCCCTGAGGATGTACTTACATAATCCATAATTAAGATGAAGTTGGGAAGCTTAGGTAAAATCACATATTTCTCTACTTGTGTATTTCAGCACAAGGGAAACACCAGCCATCTTAACATTGAGGGCATGGATAGAAAGTCTAGAGGTTGTCACGTCTTCTCTTCCACATCACACATCTTCTCTGGGAAACCAGCACTATCTCTGGTAGTGTCAATGAATGTGCTTAAAAATCAAATAAAAACTTCATAGCTAGGCTACCTAACTCTGACTATATAAAAGAAAAAAAAAAAATTCAACCAATTTTCACCCAATTTGGCTTGTCTTTCTTGCCTATAAATTGCAAGACTGCCAAGTTACAAGTTAAAATCTCTGCCAACTTTTCAGTTTTGTGAGCAACTTAAGAAGGCCCACATACTTTCCTTAAATGAATAGAGTAAATGTGTGTGTGTATGTGTGTCTTTATATGTTTTTATACTTTGGTAAGTCAACATATGGGACTCTTGTTCAAACTTTCCAAAATAAAATACAAACACACACATTTTGTGTACAGATCATAAAAAGAAAATGTCAAACCAAGATTGAGTTGAAAGTTAGAGACTAAGGGAAATGTTATTTGTACTTTAAATGCTAATATCCACAAATACTCATCTCATACTTTTACTATTGCTGCAAATGAGGCATGAACTACTCATGCTGTCTTAGTTCTTTAGTGCTGAATTAACAAAAATACCACAAGTGGATGGATTTAACAAACACCTTTATTCTCTCACAGTTTAGGAGGTTGGTGGTGGTGGTGGTGGTTGTATGCTATCAAGTTGGTTCTGACTCATAGCGACCCTGTATAGGGTCTCCAAGGCTGTAAATCTTGATAGGAACAGAAAGCTTCATCTTTTTCCCACAGAGCAGCTGCTGGATTCGGACTGCTGACCCTGCAGTTAGAAACCCAACCCCTTATGCTACCAGAGCTAGGAGTTCAAATTCAGAGTGCTGGCTTTTGCAGTTGTTGTTTTAAGTGCCACCATGTCAGATCTGGTGCTGGTGGTGGTTATGTGCTATGGAGTCAGTTCTAACCCAAAGCAACCATGTATAGGGTTGCTGAGCCTGTAAATCTTTACTGGAGCACAAAGCCTCATCTTTCTCCCACAGAACTGCTGGTAATTTCGAATGTTGACCTTGAGGTAAGCAGCCCGTAACCACTATGCTACCAGAACTCCTTAAGTCAGCTCCAGGGGAAGGCTTTCTTTCTGTGCCAGCTCTGAGGAAAGATCCTTGTTTCCTTTCAGCATATGCAGGTCCAACTTTCCTTGGAGATCTCCATATGTCTTGGCATCAATCTTTCCCTGGATCTAGAAGCTTCACAGTGCAGGGTCCCCAGGTCCAAAGAACAAACTTCACTCCTTGTTCTTCTTTCTTGGTGGAAGTAGGTACCCCTTTCCCTGCTCCCTTCTCTCTTCTTTTACCTCTTATAAGATAAAAGATGTCGCATGTCAACTCCTGGAAAACTCTCTTACACTGACTGGATCAGGGTTGTAATAGAATTAAGGGTATTGCCAAAACAAAAACCCAAATCCACTACCATCAAGATGATTCCAACAAATAACAACCCTATATAGGATTTCTAAGACTAAACCTTTACAGGGGCAGAAATCCTCATCTTTCTCCAGCGGGGTTGCTAGGGGGTTTGAACGGCTGGCCTTGCAGCCTGCCTTCAGTCTTCATATTGGTTTATCACATCATGGGGATCATCACACAACTGCCACATTACAACTCATCACACACATATGATTAAATGACTAGTTTCAGCCTTCACACAAATAAATTTGAATGCTAGAAATAGTCCCCAAAGCAAATTTACAACCAAACACAGACTCAGTTTATAAAGTGTAGTGGTCATGGTGTTAGAGGCAATAGTGAAATCTCTTGCTTAGACCTGAGGATCAGATTCTGAACTCGAGTGAAATACTCAGAATGTCCTACAGCTATTAGGCACAGCTTTAATCAACTCTAGCAATCAGCCTCCCTCAGACTTTGCATCTTTTAAAGAAAAGCAAAATATTAGGATAAATTTATTTACATTTTGGAAATAGCTATACCCAGGCCTTTTATAATACCCTATCTTCCCTTCCTAAACCTAGGAAAGTGGTGTGTTCAGAGTCAAATTACCAATGCTGATCATAAATAGCCAAAATGTCATTGCAGATGAAAAGTGAAGCTCTGGTATGAGGAGCAAGGACTATCCTACATTGTGGGCAGGAGTACACATCAGCACAGTCATTCCAGAGGGCAATTTGGCCATATACATCTAAGCCTTTAAAAATATGCAGACTATTTAACTCAGAAATTCCACTTCTATGAACTAATCCTAAAAAAAATTCAGACACACCACAAAGGTTAAAGGATAATCAAGTAATGAAGATAGGGAAAAAAATAGAATAGAACCTAAATATTCAACAATAAGAAATTTGTTAGACAAAGTATAGTACTTTCTTCTACAGATTATCATACAGCTATTAAAAATCATTATAGGACAGTATTTAATAACATATGAATATAATTGCTGTTGTTGTTAAGTCCCATTCAGTCAGTTCCAACTCATAGTGGTCCTGTATAGGGTTTCCAAGGAATAGCTGGTAGGTTTGAATCTCTAACCTTGCAGTTAATAGTCCAGTGCTTAGCCTACTGTGCCACACCAGGCCTCTAGGAATATAATAACACACATATTATTTAGTGATAAAAGTAAGGTTAAAAAAAATGTATATATATGAAGCAATCCTAATATGGAAAAAAAGTACCAATTCATATGCATATGACTAGAGTGATAGACCAATAGCAGTATTATCTCTGGGTGGTGATTAAAAAGTCAGCTTTATTTCCTTCCTTTTTGCTTTACTACATTTTCCAAACTTTCTACAATAAAAATATATTGTTGTTGCTAGGTGCCATCGATTCTGCTCCAACTCATAGTGACCTTATGCACAAGAGAACGAAACAATGCGCAGTCCTGCGCCAACCTCATAATCCTTGCTACACTTGAGCTCACTGCTGCTGCCACTGTGCCAATGAATCTCATTGTGGGTCTTCATCTTTTTCGATGACCTTCCACTTAACCAAGCATGATGTCTTTCTCCAGGGACTGGTCCCTGCTGATATGTCCAAAGTATGAGAGAGTCTGGCCATCTTGGCTTCTAAGAAGCATCTGATTGTACTTCTTCCAATACAGATTTGTTTGTTCTTCTAGCAGTTCCTGGTACTTTTACTATTCTTCTCTAACACTATAAGTCAAATGCATCCATTCTTCTATGTTCTGTTTTATTCATTGTCCAGTTTTATATGCATATGAGGTTATTGAAATTATCATGGCTTGGTTCAGGTGCACCTTAGTCCTCAAACTGGCATCCTTGCCTTTAAACACTTTAAGGAGATCTTGTGTAGCAGCTTTCACTAGTGCAATATGTCATTTGATTTCTTTAGTGGATCCAAGCAAATTGAAGTCTCTGAGAACTTCAACCCTTTCTCCTTTTATCATGATGTTATTTATTGAGCCAGTGGTGAGGTTTTTTGTTTTCTTTACATTGAGGTGCAACCCATACCGAAGGCTGTGATCTTTAATCTTCATCAGTAAATATTTTAAGTCCTCTTCATTTTCAACAAGCAAGATTGTATCACTTGCATACTAAAGTTTGTTAGTCAGTCTTCCTCTGATCCTGATGCCATGTTCTTCTTCACATAATCCAGCTTCCAGATTATTTGCTCAGCATACAGATTAAACAAGTATGATAAAAGAATGTAACCCTGGCACACACCTTTCCTGATTTCAGCCCATTTAGTGTCCCCTTGTTCTATTCAAATGACTGCCTCTTGGTCTATGTACAGGTTCCACATTAGCCCAATTAAGTACTCTGTAATATTCATTTTCTGCAGTGTTGTCCCAATAAAGCACAGGTAAAAATCTTTCTGGTATTTTCTGCTTTTAGTCAAGATCTATCTGATGTCTTTTTTTGTCTTCTTTTAGCTAAGATCCATCTGACATCAGCATATCTCTCACACATCCTCATCTGAATACAGCTTGAACCTCTGGCAATTCCCTGTCATGTGGTGTTGCAGTAAAATTCTACTTGCATATGATATTAATGATATTACCCAATGATTTCTGCATTCTGATGGGTCACCTCTCTTTGGAATCGGTACAGATAGGGATCTCTTTCAATCAATTGATCAGGTAGCTGTGTTCCAAATTTCTTAGATGACTGAGTGCCCTTTTATAAAAAGTGAAAACCAAAATTTTATTTTTAAAATTAGTTATGTGTGATCCTTATAAGAATCCTATTTGTCCTATCTTACCACCCATTACAAAATAAAAATAGCCTGAATTTCCTCAAGTTTCCTAACTACACCTGGGTTCTTTTCCTAGTTAAATAAAGTGGAAATAGTTCCAGAGGAAATTAGGCTATAAGAGCCAAAAGCTTTGTTTAAGTTCATGATTAAAGAAAGCAAGTAGGATCATGAGTGGCCAAAATAAATTGGTAATGAAAATGAGCCACAAATGAACTGTTTACCTTGGTTTTTACTGATGAAAGAGGAGCCCTGGTAGCACAGTGTTTAAGCTCTTGGGTGCTAACTAAAAAATTAGATTCCATGGGAGAAAGATGAGGCTTCATAAAGATCACAAAATTATTTTAAAAAGAAAAAAAGACCAGGTTTACTGGTAAGAAAGAGATTGAAGAAACCTGAGACTATGGCCCTTGACCACCCTTCAGGTCTGGAAAGGAATTTACCCTTATGACCCAGTTTTCAGGCAAGCAGTAGGTAGGTTTATGGGGGGTGGGAGAGCAGACAAGCAGCACTAGTAAAGTATGCTCACCATGGAATGGTCAATCATTCAAGACCATTTAGCTAAGGACAAAGTTAAGAAGGAATGGGAAGGAGGGTGGAATGGAGATAAGAACCACAGGGAGGAAGTGGGATAACTGTTGTTGCACGGAAGGGATTATAATCATTGAGATGAAACAAAGTGTACGATTTGTTGAATGTGAAACTGATGATCTTATCTGTAAGCCTTCACTAAATTGACAATAAAAAGTTTAAAAACAAAACAAAAGACATATAAAGATGTAAATTATTACAAATGTTCTATGACAGATCCCTGAAGTCTGTTTAGTAGTCCATGGGTGAGACAGTTAAGTGTACAACTGCTAGTGAAAAGGTTGGCAGTTTTCACCCACCTCAGCAGACAGATCTGGCAATCTGCTTTCAACAGTTCACAGACTTGAAAACCCTATGAAGCAGTTCTACTCTACACACATGGGATTGCCATGAGTTGGAATCGATGACAACTAACAATAACAACAACAACAAAGTCTCTTCAGAACTAAGAATATTCAGAGCATCTCCTAGTCCAGGCTAGAAGCTAAGAGTGTTTCTCAAGCTTGGAAGACAGGAGGGCAGCTTGTTAAAAACACAGAATCTCACTGTATTCCTATAGTGAGACTTACTGGAAGTACCGTACTCTCTATTTTGAACAAGTTCTTTTTTTGTCTTTTTTTGTCTTCTTTTAGCTAAGATCCATCTGACATCAGCATATCTCTCACACATCCTCATCTGAATACAGCTTCATCCCCCACATGAAGCCTGCCTAGACTAGGATTTGGGGGAAAGAGCTAGACCACTTGATTACAGTCATGTGGCCTAAAGAATCATCAGGCACACAGTCCTGATAGTGTTGACAAGGATGTATTTATCTTCACTAACAAAGCCCTGATGTGGTGCTATAGGATAAGCACTGGAACGCAAGGCCAGTTGGAACTGCAAGGGCGGTGGTTCAAACTCACCAGCCGCTCCTCAGAAACCCTATACAGGGTCACTGTTGTTGTTGTTGTTGTTGTCAAGTGCCATCGAGTCGGAACCAACTCATAGCGACCCCATGCACAGCAGGACGAAACAATGTCCGATCCTGGGCCAACCTCACTACCGCTGCCACACTTGACGCCATCAATGATGCCACTTGGCCAATCCATCTCGTTGGGGGTCTTCCTCTTTCTCTCTGACCCTCCATCTTTCCAAACATGACATCCTTCTCCAGCGACTGTTCCCTCCTGACAATATGTCCAAAGTATGAGAGACGAAGCTTAGCCATCTCGGCCTCCAAGGAGCACTCTAGCTGCACTTCTTCCAAAACAGATCTATGAGTCAAAAACAAGGGCACTTAACAACAACAACAATAGCTAAAGGAGCCTGATAGTGTAGTGGTTATACGTTGGTATGTTAACCATGTGCTACCAGCTGCTCCTTATGCTAACCTTGTGGCTATTGTAAATGGTATTGTTTTCCTAATTTCTTTTTCAGAGCTGTCTTTATTAATATAGAGGAATCCAATAGATTTTTGTACACTGATCTTGTACTTTGTTACTTTACTGAATCTTTCATTGGTTGGTTGATTGGTTGTGTTCTGTGGAGTCAGTTCCTACTCACAGTGACCCTGCATAGGGTTTCCAAGGCTGTAAATCTTTACAGAAGCAGAAAGCCTCATCTTTCTCCTGCAGAACAGCTGGTAGTTTCTAACTGCTGACCTTGAGGCTAATAGCCCAACTCAAAACCTTTCATTTTTTCTTGCTGAGTTTTGGGATTTTCTATTAGAGGATCTTACCATCTACAAATAAAAGTTTTACTTCTTTGCCAGTTAGGATGCCTTTAATTGCCCTTTCTTGCCTTATAACTCTGGCTTAAACATCCAACACAATATTGAATAGGAGTGACAATACATGGCATCCTTGTTTGGTTCCTGTTCACAAAGGGAATGATTTCAGTTTCTCTCCAATGACAGTAATGTTGGCTGTTGGATTTTGTATCTATGCTTTTGATTATGTTGAGGAATTTCCCTTCAATTCCTATTTTGTTGAGTGCTTTATCAAGAATGGATATTGGATTGTCTTCAAGAGCCCTTTCTGCTTCAATTGGTATGATCATGTGGTTCTTTTCCTTTATTTATGTTGATTGTTTTTCTAATATTGAGCAATCCTTGCATCCCTGGTATGAATCCCACTTGGTTATAAATGTTTTTATATGTTGTTGAAAATTATTGGCTAGGATTTTGTTGAGAACTTTTGTATCTATGTTCATGAGAGGTATTAGTCTATAATTTTCTTTTTTAGTGATGTCTTTGCCTGGTTTTGGTAAGAGCGTTGTGCTTGTTTTACAAAATATATTCATGATTTTTCCATCCTTTTCTATGTTCTGCAATGTTGTTGTTGCTAAGTGCCGTCGAGTCGATTCTGACCCATAGCAGCCCTGTATAGGGTTGGTTTCCAAGAAGCTTCAGGTGAGCTTGAACCACTGACCTGGCAGTTTAAATAACTTTGCAGTCTGATGCATTAGCCCACAGCGCCACACCAGGACTCCACGTTCTGGAATAGTTTGAGTAATTGGTGTCAGCTCTTCTTGGAATGTTTTGTACAATTCACCAATAAAATCATCTGGTCCTGGATTTTTTTTGTTTGGAGTTTTTAATGGCCTGACCAATATCTTCTTTTGAAATGGGTTTGAACAAGTTTTCTAAATCACTCTGTGTTAGTTTAGGTAGGTCGTGTTTTTCTAAACTTGTATCCATTTCTTCTAGATTTCCAAATTTAATGGAGTTCAACTCTTCAAAATATTGTTATTATCCTTTTCATTTCTGTTAGTTCTGTTGTGATGTTACCCATGTAGTTTCTTAAGCATGTTATTTACATCTTCTCCTTCTTGTCATTTGTTAGATTTGCCAATGGTTTGTCAATTTTATTAATCCTTTCAAGAAATCAATTTCCTGTCTTGTTGATTCTTTCTATTGTTTCCCTGTTTTCTAATTCATTTAGTTCTGCTCTAGTCTATTATTTCTTTTCTTCTGGTGATTATAGGCTTGCTTTTCTGGTCATTTTATAATTGTTGGCGATATTGCATTAATATGTTGACTTGGTTCTGTCTTCTTTTTGATTGTGTACATTTATTACTATAAATTGCCCTCTAAGCAAAGTTTTTGCTGTATCCCAAAGGTTTTGGTATGTTATGTTTTCATTCTCATTTGACTCAAGGAATTTATTCAATTTTTTATTTGTTCTATTACCCAGTAGCTTTTAAGTAGGGTGCTATTCAATTTCCATGTATCTAATTTTGTTTCCTTGATCTTCCTATTGTTGATTTCTAATTTTAGATTGTGATCTGAAAAGATGTTTTGTAGTATTTCAGTGCTTTTACATTTATTGAGGCTTGTTTTGTGGCCTAATATATGCTCTATTCTAGAAAATAATATGTATTGTGCTGTTGTTGGGTTGAGAGCTCTGTATAAATCTATGAGGTTTAGTCCTTCTGTGTCTTTGTTAAGTTTCTTTCAAGTTATTCTTCCTTAACAGGATGTATTAAAATCTCCTTCAATTATTGTAGAACTGTTTCTTTTTTCTTCAATTTTATTAGAGTTGGAGTTATGTACTTTGAGGCTCTTTAATTGGGCGCATATATTTTTATTATGGTTATATCCTCTTGTTCAGTTGACCCTTTGATCATGTTTCTTATGCTGGCTTTTTTGCCTTAAAGCCTATTTTATCAGAAATTAATATTGCCACTTCTGCTTGTTTTTTATTTCCATTAATGTAATATACTTTTTCTATCCTTTCATTTTTAATCTATGTTTGTTTTTGTGTATAAGGTGTGTCTCTTGTAAATACCATATTAAAGTATCCTTTTTTCTTATCCATTCTGCTACTCTTTGTCTCTTGGCTGGTGCATTTAATCCATTGACACTCAGTGTAATTATTGATAGATATTAATTGATTGTGCTGTGTTTATTTGTCGTGCTGCTGTTTTACTTATTCCACATATTTTTCTGTTCTGAGCTCATTTTGTTTGTGCATTTTCTTGTCAATTTCTTCACTGCTGTTGTTTTAATGTGTACAAAATATTCATGATTTCCCTTTTCTTGATTTGAAGGTGTATTCATTTTATTTGAGGTTACCTTGTAATTTATTAATTTTTCTCCCAATTTAAAACAATCTGTTTTATCTTGAAATCTAGTTGATTTCCTTACCATTTAGATGTTCTACAACTATACTGTCCCCTCTTTTTGTCTTCTAGTAGTCTTGATTATAAATTGATTATCTCTAATTCCCTATTTTTAGTCTTGTAGGTTTGTTTTACTTTGGATATTCTACGTCTAGATTGAGTTCTGCATGATGTTGTGTGTATGTCAATCTCCAGTTGTTGTCAACTGTGGTTGGTGCTCAGTCCAAACAACCCTTTTAGCAATTTTTGTAAATTTGGTCTGGATTTAACAAATACCTTTAATTTCTGTTTATCTGGAAATGTTCTAATTTCACTGTTTGGGACTCATTCAGCTTCCTGGATGTTTATTTTTTCATCTTTCATGACGTTAGAGAAATATTTTTTCAACAGCTCTTCAACTATCTTTTCTGTGCTTTTCTTGGCCTCTTCCTGTTCCAGAATTCTGATCACCCATAAGTTATTACTCATCATGTTGCCCCACATGAATCTTAGTCTTTCTACAGATTCTTTTCATTCTTTTTTCTGATTGTTATTCTAGATTACTAGCTCACTAATTCAAGCTTCCATTGATTCAAATCTACTCCTTTGCTCTTTCAATGTATTGTCAATTCCTGATATTTTAGTATTAATCTTCTGGATTTCTATTTATAGGTTTAGTTTGTCTCCAATATTTTATTTTTTTGTTTGATTGTTCTTGTAGTGCTTTCCTGAATTCTTCCTTGTTTTCCTCAAACTTCATCTCAATCATTCAGAGGTACCTAAATATCATTCTTTTGAATTATTTTTAGGTAGTTCCAATGTCCAGCAGGGTACCCATGGTGGACAGGTTTTAGATGAGCTTCCAGACAAAGACAGACTAGGAAGAAAGAGTAAGAACTACCTCAGAATCTTTAGTCACTGAAAACCTTATGAATAGCAGAGAAACACTGTCAGATATAGTGCTAGAAAATGAGCCCTTCAGGTTGGAAAGCACTCAAAATGCAAATGGGGAAGAGCTGCCTCCTCAAAGTAGAGCTGATTGTGATGACACGAATGGAGTAAAGCCCATGAGAAAAGCCCGTGGGACCTTCATTTTCTAATGGGGCACAAATCAAAATGAAGAGAAACAGCTGTAAAGATCCATTGAAAACTGGAACATGGAATGTACGAAGTATGAATCTGGGAAAATTGGAAGTTGTGATAAATTAAATGAAATGCATAAACATCGATATCTTAGGAATTAGTGAGCTGAAATGGACTAGTATTGGCCATTTTGAATCTGACAACCACATGGTTTATTATGCTGGGAACGACAAATTGAAGAGGAATGGTGTTGCATTCATTGTCAAAAAGACCATATCCAGATCAGTCATGAAGTAAAACACTGTCTTTGATAGGATAATATCTGTATGCCTGCAGGGAAGACTAATTAATACGACTATTATTCAAATTTACACACCAACCACTAACGCCAGTGAAGGTGAAATAGAAGAATTCTACCAACTTCTTCAATCTGAAATCCATCAAACAGGCAACCAAGATGTATTGATCATTACTGGTGATTGGAATGCAAAGGTTGGGAGCAAAGAGGAAGGATACGTACTTGGAAAATATGGCCTTGGCGATAAAAATGTTGCTGGACAATGCATAATAGAATTCTACAAAACCAATGTTTTTGTTCAAATACCTTCTTTAGACAGCATAAATGACAACTATATACATGGACATCACCAGATGGAATACATAGAAATCAAATTGACTACATCTGCAGAAAGTCACGATGGAAAAGCTCCATATCACCAGTCAAAACAAGGCCGGGGAGAGACTGTGGAACAGACCATCAATTGCTCATATGCAAATTCAAACTGAAGCTGAAAAAATGAAAACAGGTCCACAAGAGCCAAATTATGATCTTGAATATATGCCACCTGAATTTAGAGGTCATTTGAAGAACAGATTTGATACATTAAACACTAAAGACCGAAGACCAGAAAAGTTGTGGGATGACATCAAGAACATCATACATGAAGAAAGCAAAAAGTCATTAAGACAAGAAAGAAGGAAAAGGTCAAAATGGATGTCAACAGAGACACTGAAACTTGCTCTCCAGCTTAGAGATGCTAAAGTAAATGGAAGTAATAAGGAGGTCCAAAAGATGAACAGAAAATTTCAAAGATCATCTCAAGAAGACAAAGCCAAATATTACAAGGAAATGTGCAAAGATCTGGAATCAGAAAACCAAAAAGGAAGAAAACACTCAGCATTTCTCAAGCTGGGGAAACTGAAGAAAAAATTCAAGTCTCAACTTTTGTTATTGAAAGATTCTCTGGGCAAATTATTTAATAATGCAGGAAGCATCAAAAGAAGATGGAAGTGGAAGGAATACACAAAGTCACTGTACTGAAAGGAAATGGTTAATGTTCAACCATTTCAAGAGGAAGCATATGATCAAGAGCCAACGATACTGAAGGAGGAAGTCCAAGATGCATTGAAGGAATTGGCAAAGAACAAGGAATAAAAATTGGAATCTTTCAAGAAAGTGAGGCGGCGCAAGAAAGTGAGAAGGCACTCGCTTATCTCTGCCAAGAAATTTGGAAGACAACTATCTGGCCAACTGATAGGAAGAGATCCATATTTGTGCCCATTCCAAAGAGAAGTGACCCAATGGAATGTGGAAATCATCAGACAATCTCTGTGATATCCCATGCGAGCAAAGTCTTGCCAAAGGAAATACAGAAATGGCTACAACCATACATTGACAGAGAACGTCCAGAGATTCAAGCCAGATTCAGAAGAGGACATGGAACAAGGGATATCATTGCTGATTCTGATGGATCTTGGCTGAAAACAGAGAATAGCAGAAAGATGTTTGCTTGTGCTTTATTGACTATGCAAAGACTTTCGATTGTGTGGACAACATTGTGAAGTATGAGTATTCTGGAACACTTAATTGTGCTCATGAGGAATCTGTACATGGACCAAGAGACAGTTGTTCTAACAGAACATGGGAACACTGAATGGTTTAAAATTAAGAAAGGCGTGCGATAAGGTTGTATTCTTTCACCATATTTATTCTACCTGTATTCTGAGCAAATAATATGAGAAGCTGGGCTCTATGAAGAAAAATGTGGCATCAGGATTGGAGGAAGACTCAGTAACAACCTGCAATATGCAGATGATAGAACCTTGCTTGCTGAAAGTGAAGAGGACTTAAAACATTTACTGATGAAGATCAAAGAGCACAGCCTTCAATATTGATTACATCTCAATGTCAAGAAAACAAAAATCCTCACCACGTGATCAATAAACAACATTCTTATCAACGGAAAAAAGATTGAATTTGTCAAGGACTTCATTCTTCTTGGATCAACTATCAACACTCATGGAAGCAGCAGTCAAGAAATCAAACGATGTATTGCATTCAGCAAATCTGTTGCACAAGACCTTTTTAAAGTGTTGAAGAGCAAAGGTGTCAACTTGAAGACTAAGGTGTGCCTGATCCAAGCCATGGTATTTTCAGTTACCTCATATACATACAGAAGCTGGACAGTGAATAAAGAAGACTGTAGAAGAATTGATGCTTTTGAGTTATGGTGTTGGAGGAGAATATTGAAAGTGCCATGTACTGCCAAAAGAACAAATAAATCCGTTTTAGAAGAAGCACAGCCAGAGTTCTCCTTGGAGGCCAAGATGGACAAACTTTTTCTCTCATACTTCGGACATTTTGTCAGGAGGGACCAGTCGCTGGAGAAGGATATCATGTTTGGTAAGGTAGAGGGTCAGAGAAAAAGAGGAAGACCCCCCAATGAGATGGATTGGCAAAGTGGCAGCATCGATAGACTCAAGCGTAGCAACAGTAGTGAGGTTGTCCCAGGATCAGGCAGTGTTTCGTTCTGCTGTGCATAAAGTTGCTATGGGTCGGTACAGACTTGATGGCACCTAACAACAGCAACAATGCCTTTTTATCTTCAAAATGTTTTCCAGTGGTGGACTTCCGGTACAGCAGGACAGCCAGAAAAGGTAGGGACTTGTTCCAACTGAAAAAAAACGAGTGAGATCTCACAAAGGAAACATTCATAGACCAGTCCCATGGCTTTTGGACTATCATAAACTCATCTGGGCTCACGTTTTTGAGAAATCACGCTAATAAGGATAAAGGAAAGTGTGTATTTTGGGACTCTTTCCTGCGGGACTGCGGATCGCTCCCACGACAGCAGAGTTTAGAAGGCAGGACAAGGGGTGGCCCGTTTGGAAAGTGGCATCTCCCAGAAGGGTCAGAGGTGATATAACTTCCTCCCACCCCAAGTCTCCCCACCCTGGCTTGAAACCCCAACAAAAATCGGCCGGGTGCAGCTCACCCATGCACGGAGAGTGTGAGAAATTCTGGAGAGTGTAAGAAAGGCTGCGGCAGCGGCTTCTTGACTTCACCCATCATCCCCCATCTGTTGCTGCAGCTAAGCCCCTTCCCCCCCCCCTAGCTAGCAGTGGGATCTCACAAAGGAGGTGTTCATATACCAGTCCCACGGCTTTTGGACTATCATAATCTCTCCTGGGCTCACATTTTTGAGAAATCGTGCTAACAAGGATAAAGAAAAGCAAGTATTTTGGGACTCTTTCCTGCAGAGACTGCGCGTCACTCCTACAACTGCAGAGTTTAGAGAGCGGGACCAGGGCCAGCCCTCTAGGCCAGCTGCGTCTCCCAGAAAGGCCAAAAGAGATATAACTTCCTCCCACCCCAAGTTTTCCCACCCTAGCTTGAGATCCCAATAAAAATCAGTCAGGTACAGCGCGCCCATGCACGGAGAGTTCTTGTTGACTACACATCTCTCCTGGAGGTGGGAACTTATCCTCCCTATGTCCCATAAGAAGAAATAGCAATCGTGGCCA
>NW_006408781.1:2717660-2723643 GCF_000296735.1 Chrysochloris asiatica
GGAGCAGCTAGAAAACCAGAAGATACCTCTTGAAAGGACCTACAGGAAAAATACAAAACAATAAGGGCAGTCCGACTGTTACCACAAGAACATATAGGTGGCTTGGCCAGGAGACATCAAGGCAAGTGGTCGGATCCTCTCAGTGCAAATTCTCTTCCAAGACTAAGACGCAAGGGAAATATACACTTTGACTGACAACCACGCACATCACCCAGAAGGGGAAGTGACCGAAGAACATCAATGAAGGGGTGAGCTAAGCCCTACATCGTTCAGAAAACTACTGTGAACCCAGGTGGAGACCTGGTCAGCCAGTAGAGAGGCAACATCTGGGGAATCATGGGCTCAGAGTCAATGACACAGCCACAGAGGTCTAGAGATGAGAGCAGAGCGGCCAGCCAATAAAAAGAGGCCGGGCAGACTAAGAACACCCACACTTGCAGATAATATCCATTTGACCGGACTTCAATAACTGGATAAACAGAGCTCAACCCGAAGAAGAAGAGGGGAAAAAAAAAAAAAGGGTCATCTGATATAATTCAATAAACAGGACCTACACCTATGAATGCAGTAGCTCAAAAAAGGAAACAAACCCCTGCTGCAAGAACTATTCCCACCCCCTTCACACAAAAGGTAGACAGGGATGGGCAACTTGGACATTGGCTACCCAAAATGGGGAGAGGGATATAAAGGCAAGAAGTGACTGGCTTACAAGCTTTCAAGAGGGAACCTAGATCCAAAGGGCGTGGAGGAAGGTAGAGTCTCCAGGGAATTGTGTCTAGCCTGTCCAGGAAGGGCTGATGAAACGAAATATAGATGGGTCTCTTGTGATGCAATGGTGAATAATTGTTATCAGGACTGATTGTGAGGGTTGGAAATCTAAAGATGGACATTTTGTAGCAAAGAGGGGAGTGATTAACTTATCAGTCTAGGAGCGGAGGACCCAGGGACCATCGAGGGAGAAGAGCGAAGAGCGGAATCCTACCCAGAGAGGCGGTGAGGCCTGAGATGGAGGCAGAGAAGACGATGTCAAGAGATGGTGGGGCTCGGGATCAGGAGATGGAAAGGGGCTGAGGACTGTGGTGGGGGCGGGAGGGTGTGCAGGCTTACAGGGTACACCCCTTGGTTGGGAGAGGATGCATGGATGGGATGGTAACTATGCCAATGAAAGGATGGGTGATGTAATGAATGTAAAGCTGATGTTCTCCCATGTAGACTATCACACAATTCACAATAAAACATTTAATAAATAAATAAATAATAAACAAAAAGAATCCAAAAAAAAAATGTTTTCTAGCTCTGCCTCTTGGTCATATGTTTGAGCTACTCTGTCTTATCTCTTCATTTGAACAGAAATTTTTTGCTGCTTCAGAGACATTGTGGTATTGTATTTGTATTATGTTAATGACTATATGTCAGTGTATTCTTTGCCACTCACCAACTGCCTCCTGGTAGGTGTGATCAGGAAATGAGCTTATATACCATTCTCTGTTCACTGTTTGTACAGTTCAGTTCAGGATGGATTTAGCTGATGTCTGTTGTTGATGATCCAGTGTATAGCAGCTAGTATCAGTTCTTGCCCAATGGGTGGGACTGTAGAGGGTACATGTGGCTTGTGGCTCAGCTGTATGGCTTCAGTTGCTGTCTACTATTGGGTGATGCAAGAAGAGACAACATACACACATGAGAGAATGAAAACAAATGCAAACCAGCAAACAGCAGTGAAGAAACAAAATAGTAAAGAAAAAAAAATTAGGCAAAATGTAGAAAAAGAATACAAAAACCAGAGAGAAAAGAGGCAGAGGAAAATAAAATAATTTAAAAAAGACAAAAGTAAAAGAGACAAAAATGAAAAGAAAAAAATATATAACACAATTAGGGAGAGGAATAAGTAAAAGGGAAAGTGACCAGAGAGCAGTTCAAAAAACAAAAGAAGAAGAAGAAAGAAAGAAAGAAGCAGCAGTGGTTGAGAAAGAGAAGAAGAAGAAAAAAAAGACGGAAAAAATTAAAGGGAAGATAGAAAGTGTAAGAGAGAGAAAGGTGAGGAAGAAAGAGTGAACAAACAAAAACAATAGTCTTAGGCTGGGTTCTCTAGAGAAGCAAAATAAAGAGACATTTATATCAAGAAAAAGTCACACAATTATAGAGGTGGGAGAGTCCCAAGTCTGGGTCACATGAACCAATCAGCAGGCATATCCAGCAGGCAAACAGGTCCAACAAACAGGAAGGCAGACAAACAATAGAGCTGGTCACTGGTTTAAGTCCAAAGAACCAGAGGTTGGAGGACAACCCAGATACAAGGTTTAGACCCAGCAGAAAGCAAGCAAGCTTTGCTTGAGTGTCCATTATATTGGAAGCAGGCCACACACCCAAGGAAATAGCCTTTAAATTGATTAGCTGATCATAACCAATCATCATAGAGATAATTATGCCTGCTCATAATCAACCACTGTTCATGGCCAATCATCATAAAGTTAACTACACTATATTAGATATCACCATGGAGATAACCATATCGCAACTACCAAACCATGGGAATCCTGGCCCAGTCAAGTTGACATAAAACCTTGCCTATCACAACAATGAAAGCAAAAAATAACAGGGTAGTTGCCAGACCCAGAGAGGAGAAAATTCTGGGGTCTGTTGCCAGCTAAGGACCTCAAGCTGTAGTTAGATAAAGGATGAGATGGAAATACTGAACCCTAGATGGTGTTCCTACAGGGGCATGTGCTATCTGTTCTGGGCACCCAATCTGGAAGTAGTTCATGCAGATCCCAAAGCAGCTGGAGGATCAAGGTATTTCCATCCCAGAGGGGAGCCAAGGGTGAGAGGTCCCTCTAGACCAGGGCTGACCAGAATCAGCTCTACAGGTCTAATTCCAGGTGCCGCGGTTGATGCTGTTAGCTCCCCACACACTTTGATGCTACTTGTACAGCCCAGAGAGCAGGAGCTTCCCCGGGAGTGTATGCAGATGGGGGCCAGCCACACCTTTGGTCACCAGGGAAATATGGAGTACAAAAAAATAAAATTCTCCCCTTTTTGCCCACCAATAAGTGTTATGCCTCTGTGCCACTTCTGCCTTCTTGTCTTTAAAGTCACTGTGAAAGTTCAAGATGGCCACACTGCAGAGGTCGGCCAGCACAGATCTTCAGTCTCTCTTCTTTTTTTTTTTTTCTCCCCCAAATGTCTGTTCCTGTTTCTCCAGGGCCAACACTGCAGATTTGGAGCAGGGCCCTTCCAAATGGAGTCAATGTGGACCATACCCCACTCCTTTAATGGGGTCCACAACTACAATGCTCACCTCCATGCTGGAGCTCCAACCACCAGGAGAGGAGAAGCTTCCTTGGGGTGCACAGGGGTGGTAGCAGGTATCGCCTCTGGTTACTAAAGAAGTATAGAGAAATTAAAAAAAAAAAAAAAATTGCACCTTTGTCTCTGTGAGTCACAAGTATGTTTCTGCAATGTCAATATGTTTTCTTGTCTCTAAAGCGACCCACAAAAGCTCAATATGGTTACACCCATCTGGTTGGATGCCACAGGTTACTAATCTCTCCTTTTTTGCTGCATCTGCTCAGTTCTTTCTCCTAGTAAGCACTCAATCTACTTTTCTAACCCTTCATCTGAATCTCAGGGTTCCAGGACTATCTGCATCTGTTTCATTTGGTATCTTTGTTTTAGAGTGTCCATACAGCCTACCTCTTTATACGTTTTTCATTGATTATATTTAGAGTTCCTTTCAGACAAGAACTTGGCCCTAATCATTGTATCTATTGGCCTATTAACAATATCTACTGTGTCAAATGAATGTTTTTATTTGATAATTTAATAAAACAAATAGCAACAATTCATCAAACCTAATCCTACTGGATTAGAAGTTTTATTTCTTTTCTCCCAACTATGAATTATTATAATAAGACTGTTACTGGGGTTCATGTGTTTTTACTCCATTAATATTAAATAAAGTTAAGCAATTTTTTTAAAGTTTAAAAACTTTTGTTCATAGTATTTTGGGTTTTAAGAAACTTGCTCCCTACTCATACAGACCCTGGATAGGGTTTCCAGGAGTCCTGGTGTGCTGCTGTGGAATAATGCACTGAACTACAAAGTCAGTTTGGACTGCAAAGTAAGTTTGAACCACAGGGTCAGTGGTTCAAGCTTACCAGCTGCACTTTGAAAACTCTATACAGGCAGGGCTTGATGGCAGCTAGGGTAGAGGAGCAATAAGGTTTACTGTCAGCAATACCACAGAATACCAGGCAAAGCAGATTCAGGACAGAGCTCCAAAACTCGGAACCACATAGATAGGAATATTTTAAAGGTTTGAAGGCTTATAGCTAGTGGTACTTGTAGCAAAAGTAAGAAAATGCACACTTTTGAATCTGCTGGGCTCTGCAGTCCAGAGCCGACAACTTGGGAGAGACCAAATGGCAAGACCAAGTTGGGGGAACAGACATGCCACAGAAAAGCACACAAGAACCTCAGAGCAAAGGTGGGCAATACACTTTGTCGGTTTCGCTTTGTTCTGATTTTCTTTTTTTTTTTTTTGGTATCTATTAATTGGACCCCCACTGTTTGTGCACCTCCATTCTGGTGACTAGAGGGGATGCATGAGTGAGTGGACACCCCCACCGTCACCACTGGTAGGTTCTTCTGCCACGCATGCACACAGATACTCTCAGCCCAAGAGCCGGCACTGAAGTGGTTTTTTTAATATGAAAAAACTACAAGAGGTGTGGACAGGGAGCGTTTAAAAACAAAACAGTCCAAAAATTAAATTATATCATGAGATACAGCATAACAACCAACAGTAGCACCTTGAAATCTCTGAGGCAGCTTTGAAGGAAGAAGCCAAAAGAGGACATTAAAGTCATACTCACATTAGGCTACAGATATATTTTTCTCTCTCTTCTCTCCCTCCACTCACTTTTCGGTGATTATAGACTACAGTATCCAGTCTAGCTTTTTGTGGTTGTTGTTGTTGTTAGTGGTGATGGTGTTTTGTGGGGCATTTTCTTGCTTTTTATTGCTGTTGCTGTTTTATGCTCCCCCTTCTACTTTTGGGGGACTCTTTCTCTCCCTATATTATCCAAGAAGAGTCAGCAATTGCTGCCATATAGTCAAGCTACAATCACACTCTATAAACACCAAAATCCAGGCAAGAACCAATACCAACTACTAGATACCAGGGAGGCAGACAACACCTGTGAAAGTTACTCTGAGTTAAGCAACAAGAAGAGTGAAAAGGGAAGCCAACATCCTGATCACATCTACCTGGAAGCAATCAGAAAGCATAAAAAACACCAAAACACATACTCAATTAAGTATTAAGGCCACAAATAAACACTAAACATGTACAGGAAGCAAAAGCAGGTGACCACATCAGCACATGTACAGAAACAAGATAAAAAGTCTGAGACAAACGATCTAGAGGTAGATAGACCTGGACTACATTCTGGAAGGTGGGCAGGGCTTGGAAATGCCTGAGAAGGACTTCAGAAAAAAATATTATAAAATGTTTCAAAACACTTTACAATGGCATTGAGAAAAATAAGGAAGAAGTCAGGAAAGTGCTGATAATCAAATAAGATAGATACAGTAATGGAAACAATTCAAAACCTACAGAAAGAGGTCCAAAGAATCAATAATAGAATATCAGAAATAGACAATACCCTGAAAGGGCAAAGGAGTAGATTAGAAGAGATGGAAAGCAGAACCAGTGAGCTAGAAAACAGATCTCTCAATATCGCTAAGATAGAAAAGCAAACAGAAAAAAGGATTAAAAAATCTGAAGAAGGTCTAAGACTCATGTTGGACAACATGAAGAGGAATAACTTAAGAATTATTGGCATTCCAGAACAATAAGAATCACACAAGTCCACAGAGGAAATAGTTGAAGAACTTCTGGAAGAAAATTTCTCTAACATCCTGAAAAGTGAAGAGATAAACATTCAAGAAGCTCAATGAACCCCAGGAAGGATAGACCCCA
>NW_006408781.1:2724473-2734689 GCF_000296735.1 Chrysochloris asiatica
TGCAAGAGACACATCTCACACACAGAGACAAAAACAGAATAAAAGTCAAAGGATGGAAAAAAATATACCAAGCTAATTGCAATAAAAAACGAACACTTGTGGCAGTACTAATCTCTTATAAAACTTTAAGGCAAAAACCAGCAAAATAGATAAAAATAGACATTGTCTCATTATTAAAGGGACAATTGAACAAGATGACATAACCATAATAAATATCTATGCTCCCAATTAAAGAGCTCCAAAATATATAAAGCAAACTCTAAATAGATTTGAAATAGACATATCTACAATAATAGTGGGTGATTTTAATACACTGCTTTCAAAAATGGATAGAACAACCAGAAAGAAACTTGACAAAGAAACAGAAGAGCTAAACAACACAATCAACCAACTGGAAGTCATAGATGTGTACAGAGCATTCAACCCAACAACAGCACAATACACATTCTTTTCCAGTGCAAATGGAACATTCTCCAGAACAGACCATTTCTTAGGCCACAAAACAAATCTCCATAAAACTCCAAAAATTCCAGGAAGAGCTGTCACCAATTCTACGCAAATGATTTCAGAAGATAGAGGAGGACGGACAACTTTCTAACACATTTTATGAAGCAAGCATAACCCTCATACCCAAACCAGGGAAGGACGTCACTAAGAAAGAAAATTATAGACCAATATCCCTGAAGAACATAGATGCAAAAATACTCAACAAAATCTTAGCCAACAGAATCCAGCAATACATCAAAAAGATAATACATCATGATCAAGTGGGATTCATATCAGGGATGCAAGGACGGTTCAACATTAGAAAAACATCAACGTAACAGACTGTATAAATAAGAAAAAAGAAAAGAATCACATGATCATATTGATTGATGCAGAAAAGGCATTTGACAAAAGTCCAACATCCATTCCTGATAAAAACACTCAACAAAGTAGGAATTGAAGGGAAATGCCTCAACATAATTAAGAGCATATATACAAAACCAAGGAGCTCTGGTAGCACAGTGGTTACAAATTGAGCTGCGAACCGCAAGGTCAGCCGTCCAAAACTACCAGCTGTGCCATGGGAGAAAGATCAGGCTTTCTGCTCCTATAAAGATTTACAGCCTTGGAAACCCTGTACAGAGTGGCTATGAGTCGGAACTGACTCCACGACACATAACAACAACAACAATATAAAACAAACAGCCTACATTACTCTCAATGGAGAAAAACCAAAAGCCTTTCCTTTGCAAACAGGAACCAGACAAGGATGACATTTGTCACCACTCCTATTCAATATTGTGCTGGGAGTCTTAACAAGAACTATATGGCAAGACAGGGAAACTAAAGGCATCCAAATTGGCAAAGAGGAAGTAAAACTCTCTCTATTTGCAGACGATATGATCCTATACATAGAAAACCCCAAAGACTCAGTAAAAAAACTATTAGACCTCATTGGAAAATTCAGCAAAGTGGCAGGATAAAAGATCAACATACAAAAATCAGTTGCATTCCTCTATACCAAAATTTACAGTGCTGAAAAGGACATTAGGAAAGCAATACCATTTACAATAGCCATCCAAAGGATGAAATACCTAGTAATAAATGTAACCAGAGAAACAAAAGACTTATACAAAGAAAACTACAAAACACTACTACAAGAAACCAAAAGAGACCTATAAAAATGGAAGAATGTACCATGTTCCTGGATAGGAAGAGTTAACACTGTGAAAATGTCAATACTGCCCAAAGCCATTTACACATATAATGCAATCCCAATCCAGATTCCAATAACATTCTTCAAAGAGATCAAAAACACTATTACAAACTTTATATGGAAAGGAAAGAGATGCAGGATAAGCAAAGAACTACTTAAGAAGAAGAATAAGGTTGGAGACCTCTCACTCCCTGACTTCAAAATTTATTACACTGCTACAGTGGTCAAAACAGCTTGGTACTGGTACAATGAGAGATATATTGATCAATGGAACAGAATTGAGAATCCAGAAATTAACTCATCCACATTCAGCCTACTGATTTTTGACAAAATGCCTAAATATGTCTCATCAGGAGGTGATAGTCTCTGCAACAGATGGTGCTGGCAGAACTGGAAATTGATTTGCAAAAGATTGAAACAAAACTTTCACACTTCACACCTTATACAAAAAATAACTCAGCATGGATTAAAGACGTAAATGTGAATCCCAGAATTATGAAGGCCATCAATGAAAAAATAGGGACAAACGTGAGGGCACCAATTCAGGGAATACACAGATTACCAAACATTTTGAAAATTACACAAACAAAAGTATACAAAATAGATGTGTGGGACATACTAAAAATTAAAAACTTATGTGCATCAAAAGACTTCACCAGAAGAGTAAAAAGGGAACCCACAGAACAGGAAAAAAATCTTTTGCAATGACACATCAGACAAGGGACTCATTGCTAAATATAAATATATAGGAAACTACAACACCTCTACAAGAAAAAGACAAATAACCCAATTTTTTTAAATGAGCACAGGACATGAACAGACACTTCACCAAGGAGGAGATCCAGGCAGCCAACAAACATATGAAGAAATAAATGTTCACTATCGCTAGCCATTAGAGAGATACAAATTAAAACAACAATGCGATATCATCTCACACCAACAATAACAGCAAAAATCAAAAAAGTAGAGGACAAAAAGTGCTGGTGAGGATGTGGAGAGACTGGGATGCTCCTGCATTGCTAGTGGGATTGCAAAATGGTCTAACCTCTCTGGAAAGCAATGTGGCACTTCCTCAGAAGGTTGGAAATAGAAATACCTTATGATTCAGCAAGTCCTCTATTTGATATTTACCCATAAGCAATAAGAGCCATAAAATGAGTAGATATATGCACATCAATGTTCATAGCAGCACTATTTACAATAGCAAAAAGATGGAGACAGCCTAAGTGCCCACCAACTGAAGAATGGATAAACAAACTGAGGTACATACACACAATGGAATATTATGCTATCTTGAAGAATAACAAGGAAGCTGCAAGCCACTGCCTAACATGGATGAACCTTGAGGACATTATGCTGAGTGAAATTAGTCAGTCACAAAAAGAGAAATACTGCATAGGACCACTATTGTAAAAGACTAAGAAAAAGAACCCATAGTAAAGGGGGGGGGGGAGAATTCTTTGTTGGTTACTGGAAAGTAGGGGGTGGAGTAAGGGGAGACAGGGGAAGGTGGAGCACAGGACAGGGAATAGACACAGGATAGTTTGGGTTCTAGGGAGAGGGGCAATACACAAGAAGGTGGAGGGGAATGGAAGAACAAAGCGGACGGGAAAACAATTAGGCAGGTTTGCATGGGCTAAGTGGAACAGAGGTAAATAATGATGTATACACAATCTTGGAACAACAGGGCTCTGGGATACAGGGATTGAGACTTGGTTGGAATGGGGAAAAGGGGAGAAATAGTGTAAAGATGCTTGGCTGTCCTTTGAATCTTGTTTTCCCTGGCATACCATTATAAAATAGACATTTGAGGGGGAGAGAAAGGAATGGCCAGAAATATCACCATAGAAAACTTGTAAGTCCATCTTCTGTCTATAACTGATTGGAATACCTAAAATGGGACTACAACGTGCCCAGTGAAGGAGGCTTGTGGAGCCTCTGCATTACATAAGACCATAGGTGGAATCCTGAACCGCATCCAGAATCTTCTAAGGTGGGAAATTTCCACTTAAAAGTACAAGCAGACCAGCCTGGAGAGACTAGAAGATCAGAAGTTACTTCTTGAAAGAAAGAGCAACAGGAAAAATACAAAACAATATATACAGTCCGACTGATTACTACAAGAACAAGCAAGTTGTTTGCCCAGGAGACATTAAAGCAAGTGGTCAGGTCCCCCAGGGCAAACCCCCTTAAAAGACTAAGACTCAATGGGAATACACGTTCTGATTGGTGACCATGTTAGTCACCATTAAGGGGAAGTGAGGGAAAAACAGCAATGAAGCTGCAAGCTAAGTCCTACAACGTTCATTAGACTCTTGCGAACCTGGGTGGTTCGGCCAGCAGTGTTGCGAGACATGGGGACTCTTGGGCCCAGAGTTAGTGACATAGCCACAGAGGACTAGAGTGGAGAGTGAAGTGTCCAGCTGATAAGAAGAGAGGGCATACGCATAAAAACACCCACACTTGCAGATAATACCCACTTGAACTGGCTTCAATGACTTGATGATCAGAGCCCAATTAGAAAAAGAAAGAAGAGGAAAAAAAGAGTAATCTGAGACAATTTGATGAACTTGACCTATACCTATGGAAGCAGGAGCTCAAAAGAGGGAGCACATCTTTACAGAGAGGATCATTCCCACCCCCTCCATACACAGAGTAGACAGGGATGGGCAACTTGGACATTGACTACCCAAAATGGGGGGTCGGGGCTACTAAGGCAAGATGTGACTGGCTTACAAGCTCTCAAGATGGAGCCTAGATCTAGAGGGTGAGGAGGAAGGTAGAATCTCCACTGAGTAGTATCCAATCTGTCTGGATGGGGCTGATGAAAGGAGTTGCGGATAGGTCTCTTGTGAAACAATAGTGAATATTGTTATTAGAACTGATTGTGAGGGTTGGAAATGTAAAGGTAGACATTTTGTAGCAAAAGGAGGGGAGTGTTTGACTTTGCAGTTTAGGAATGGAGGTCCCTGGTACCATCAAGGGAGAAGAGGCGAGAGCGGGACCCTACCCAGAGAAGCAGTGACACCAGAGATGGAGGCAGAGAGGATGACATGGCGAGATGGAGTGGCTGGGGACTTTAGACCCAGAGAGGGAGAGGGGCTGTGTGCTGACAACCGGCGGACAGGCTTGTGTGGTGTATCCTTTGGTTGGTTGATGATGCATGGAGGGGATTGTAACCATGGCAATGAAACGATATACGATAGGATGAATGTAAAGCTAATGTTCTCCCATGTAAACTATCACATAACTCACAATAAAACACTAAATACATTAAAAAAAAAAACCTATACAGGGTCGCTGTGGGTTGCAACTGACTCATTGGCATTTAACAACAATAGTAGAGTTTCCAAGGAGCCGTTCGTGGGTTTAAAACACTATTTTGTGACTAGCAATCTAGTGGTTATCCAGCAGCACAACACCAGGGCTCCATGAGTGGGGGTTGTTGTTAAGTGCTGTAAAGTTGGTTCTGACTCACAGCGACCCCATATAGGGTTTCCTAAGAGTGGTAAAGTAGTGGTTACGAATCGGGCTGCGAACCTCAAGGTAAGCAGTTTGAAACTACCAGCTGCTCCGCGGGAGAAAGATGAGACTTTCTGCTCCCATAAAGATTTACAGCCTCAGAAACCCTGTTCAGGGTCGCTATGGGTCGGAATCAACTTGATGGCACTTAACAATAACAACAACAAGAGTAGCTGTTGTGTTTGTACTGCCAACCTGTGGTTCACAGTTCAGTGCTGAGAAGGGGAAGACAATATACAATGAGAGAGACCAGCAAAAATAATCATGTGCTTCTCTAAAGATTTACAGGCTTGGCAACCCTATGGAGGCAGTTGTACTTTTTTCTATATGGTCACTAAGAGTTGGAATCAACTTAAAGGCAGAGCGCTTTTTGTTTTGTTTTGGTCCAGTTTGGTCCCCTAGCAATAACACTACAAAAGGATTCAGTGGTTACCATGCAAGTCGGCATGTCTAAATATGTTCATAATTAATGAATGTTACATCAATCTAACAAAATTTTTAGTTTAACTACAAGACTTTTCTTTTGTCTAGTACTGCTAATGGCAGTCCTGAGACCAAGGACGTTATGAAAGCTCCAATTTTTTTCAAAGAGGAATTTGAATACTATATGGATAAGAGCTGTGTCTGTCCAGAAAACCCCTCTCCTTCCTGGAAACAGTGTCCCTGATTTCCCTATGGGACCTTCCCAAGCTACCTTGAACTAAATATACCCCTCCCAATGACTGAATTTCTGAAAGTTTAAAGCCCACCTTGAGTACTTCCCTCTATGTTTCTGGGATGTTGAACTTCTTCAGTTTATTTCTTTGTATCTTTCAACTGATGGTAAATGCTGTGAAAATAGGAGAGGTCTTGTTCACTAGATAAGATTCAATTTCAAATATCAATTCTTTAACTGAAATATTTTCTGCTGGATGAGTTCTCTAGATATTAGTTTTTAGCTGTTTGTTTGTTTTGTTTTTATGGCCATATAGAAAAAATAGGAATAGATGTGTTTTATTTATCTATACACACGTCATTGGGTCCTGTCAAAGAAACACCAGCTCCCTTAATAAATGAATCCTGCAAATCTTCATACCAGAAGGAACCCTAAAGAGCATGAGATTCAGTGCACCATGGAAGCCTGTCAGTACCATCTCCTGTGACACCACTATGAAGGCTATGGACTGCTGTCCTTCAACTCCTCTCTTAGGTTCAGGCTAATCTCCTCAGACTGTCTCCCTAGCCCACAATCTCATACCCTGTCCTCCATGTGCCAGAGATACTGAACTTGCAGTTACCCAAATAGTCATGTTCATTCCACTCTGGATGTGCCCTTGTATACTTTTTCACAGCATATTTTATTTGCATGGTTGGTTCTGTACAGTAAAAACTGGATTGTAAATTCTATAAGGACAAAAACGGTGGTCTCTTTCACTAATTCCTGTGCCTGGCATATAATAATCAATAATAAATATCTGTTAAGTAAATTACTTCCTCTTGGCAAGACTTTCTAAATCACTTGACTACAGAGTAAAAGAAAAACAGGTGGGAAAGAAACAAAATAGGAGAAATCTAGTTAGGTAAATACAGATCTCTGATCCTAAAGTGTTGTTGCAAGTGCTAGCTTGGCCCTTGAAACTGTGCTTATGGTACCTGTCTTCTCAGTCAAAGGAGCAAAATTTCTCAGGCCTCTTCTTTCACAGAGAGAGCTATCCTAGCGCAGACTCTCACACACATACGCACACAGTGTGCCCAACCAGATCCTGACTTCTGGTCATTTTCATGCCTTCTTGATTTTAGCAGGCCAGGTGGCACTTGCCCTCAAGTCGGATCTGCCATAGGCTTCTTATCTCCCATATGTCCTGTCCAGCTCTTAATACAGAGAAACCCACTTCTCCACACATACAGCATAGGCCCTTCCCTTGCAGGCCCAGCTGTGTGGAGAACTCTAAACTTGCCAAGAAGAAGAAATATATTTAAATTGTGTGGGGGTGGGTGGGGGGTGAGGGGCGGTAATCCTTTCCAATCTGGAATCCATGTTTTGTCTGTGGGACCTGCTCATGCCAGGAAGCAAAAAGGAATGTCCTAATTCACATCTCTAGCCAAAAAATACCTTTAAGATTCTAAGAAGAATTGAATTATTTTTTGGTGGAAGAAGAAACCTAAATCTAAGCTAGCTCCTGACCAGAGTTTTCTAGGACCTGGAAATTACTGTTTGTATTTTAAAAGCCATTGGGTTGAGTCCAGTCAAAAGACCCCTAGAAATAGTGATGCGTTTAGACCAGTGTCTGGGCCTGGTTTCTCAGAGGTCCTGCAGTCTGCAAAGACCCCGAGGCTGAGTCGCCCCGTCTGGCCGCCGCTGGGCCTGACTGCATCCGGCAACCAGAAGGTAGGGATCACCGCGTTGCCTCGGTTGGAAGCGGCGCTCTGACCAGGCCCAGCCCTGCTACTCGGTGCTGGAAGGCCAAAGGGACACCCAAGTCGGACGAAGTCGGTTTCTGTGGACTCTCCGGGTTTGCCACGTCCACGATCAAACCAGAGGTCCCTCCCGACTCTTTTCCCTTTCCCCCTACACTTGCCTGCGCCCACAGCTCGGGACGCTGTCCCCTGTGCTCCCTCCCTCCAGGCCGGACTGCCAAGGGGTTTCCTCCTGCTCCTACACTGGAGCCCGCTGGGTCTCTCTTCGGGCCGACCCTCCGGAACCTGACTCCGTGCGCGACGCTGTCCCTGGGTCCCACCGCCTAATGGCCCTCGGTGCACTGCCCGGCCAGGAGCTGCGCGGGCAGAGTAGTGAAGCTCAGCCAGGACACAAGAAGCCCCGAGAGCCGCAGCCCGCCCCAGCCCCAGCCCTACAAACGGGGATGGCTCGGATTTGTTCCTGGGCCCCGGAGGCCAGACGGGGGGCTCCCTTCAAGTTGTGATTTGTAAAAGGAATCATCTGCCCTGGTCGCCCTGATCCCGGGACCTCACGGCCAGCGACCGGTTGATTCTTCTTGCCCTTTCGGCGTGGCGTCCAGTTTGCACAAAGCACAGTCGTGGACAAACTCAGAGGCACTAAGAAGGATTTTGAGGGGGCTCCTGGCGCGTCCCAGGCAACAGCTCCGGGCCGAATTTGGGGTCCCCCCCCCCCATTCTGACCCGGCGAGTCTGAACTTGCTATGACCTCCGAGGCGCGTTCTGAGCTCCGAACGAGCGGGAAGCCTGCACGCCGACTTCAGAGGATTCCCACTTGCACTCGGACTATTGGTGTGCAGGGCGGAGAAATTTTTTTATGTAGTCATGTATGGTGTCTTTTTCTAGAATGAGCTAGATGTCAAAAGAGGAAAGTCCTGATCGGAAGCCTCATTCATCTGTGCCCCCTCGGTCTTTTCACAGATTCCCGATGAGCACTGGTGTGAAGAGATGAATTCAGTGCAACAAGTTGTCCTCTCGCCGGGTGCCAAGTGTGGGGGTCGCGGAAGAGCTGCCCGCACCGAGAACGCACACTCACCTCGAGGTGCGAAACGTCCTCAGGGCAACAGGCTCCGGAGGCTGAGACTGCAGCACTCGCTCTTGTCATTTGGGAAAAGAAAAGGCAAAACTGCTGCATGAAACACTTTAAAACATTTTTTAAAATAATAACAATTGAGACAGTAAAGCCGGTAAGCTGAGGCGACCGTGCGGGGATTCTCTGTTAAAAAACAAAGTTGCCTGGAAACTCATTGCGACGTGTGTTTTACTCTGGTGAGTGAGACTCAAAGAAAATACGACGGGACCAGGTGTCCGGGAGAGATCCACGGAGCGGCTTCGGGCTCTGCTCAGAGAAGTGCAGGCAGTCAGGAGGAGGTGGGTTTTCTCTACCTGTAAGTGCTCCAAATTCTTTCTCCTTTTTTCTCATTTTCCTTTTTAAAAGCCATAACAAGAAAACTGAGTAAAAGTCTTAGCATAAATGAACAGCAACACGATAAAAATCGCTCGCTAAGAGGTAGAGATGGATCAGTTTGTGGGCGAAGGCTGCTCTAGCAGAAACGTGAGAAGTGAGCAAGAGCCCACAAATTTCGTTTTAACTATAGAAACTGGTAAACGAAATCAAATGGTAGATTACGGACCACAGTCACCGAAAAGTTCGAATTTAATGTGTTTTGGTTGTTGATAATATGTTTTGAGTTTATATATTTCTTTATTTTGTCTAGCTATTTCCATTAATTTTTTCAACGCTATTAAAATTCCCTAGCTACATTTTCTGTCTTTTTTTTTTTTTTTTTTCTTAACGTGAGTGGAGATTACATGAACCAGAGGTGAAGTTTGAGCATAATTTCCTTCATCACTGGGAAGTCTGTATCTCTTGCCAAATTTTTAAGGTTAGGGAGAAGAAAAGAAGAGAGAGAGAGAGAGAAGATAATCATTGAGTGCCTACTAAGTGTCAACACTATGATAGAGTTAGCTTTACATAGTTTATTTCATTTTAATAATTGTTACCCCAGAACTCTGTTGCAAAAGACTGAAACCTCTTTAGACATCAAGTCCTCAGTTGTACAGCTTCCATAATTTTGATTAGGAAGAATTTCGTTTTCATTATTTCCGTCTTTGAAGTTACATATTTACAAAGTTGATAGAGAGACCTATGCTTAAAGACATTAAAGTCTGTTATCTAATTACATCGTTTAGTGAAGTAAAGCCCTAGAACTGTCAGGGAAGAGAGAGCGAACTTGTAACTGGGAGGTAAGCATCGTCACTAAACTGGGTGTGCAAAAACAAAAACAAAAAAATCATATGGAAAAGCAAAACTTTTGCATTACCATGAAATCAAAGGAACCTAAAACATGACCCACTTTTGTGAGAACTATGCAAACACTGCGGCTTATATTGACTTGAAAGGGACTGAATTATTAGTGTTTAAATAACATAAGGTTACAGTGGATACGATGGAATCAACTACCCATTCTTTTAAAGATGAGTTGACAACCAGATGAAGTGGGGAAGGAGGGGAGAAGCTCCAGCAGGCAGGTAAAACATCAACAATTCCATTCCTGC